>NC_091130.1:26860358-27065358 GCF_040183065.1 Periplaneta americana
CAGGCTGGTCACGAAGTTTTAAATTGCACTGCATACTTCAAAAAAACGATGAAGTATTTTACTCCGATTAAAACATACAAGCCAATACTTTTTATTGTTTATTTATTAATGAAATATTCAAATTACACTACATACGTCAAAAAAAAAAGTCGAGGTATTTTACCCCGATTAAGACATAGAAGCCGTTACTTTTTATTGTTCGTTTATTATTCAAGTTACAGGTAAGAGCGTGGTAGTCTTCATAACAAGAAGAATAATGACAACGTACATTGTTCTTATATACTTCATTTAACATTGTACAACATATTAAGTATCTCATATTTTTGCCATCTGCACAAAATAAATACTTTTCCTTCCATGTTCCTTAAAATTAAGTTTTTACTTACTATCTGTTTTGGAAAAGACATCGAAACATATTATCCTACACACTTGTAACTTTATATGTCCGCTGCTGATAAATGTCTTTACTTATATCGAAGTGAAGGCTGTAAACAGAGGGAGGGGCTATGATGTCATGGTTACGCTTGAATGGAGACAGGGGCATGTGTCGCTATACAGCTTTTGGCGATCACTGATATAAGGAATAGGGAGAAATCACTGCTATAGTGTAGAATTGATTAAACTTTTTGAGGAACGCAGTCCTAAACCAGTGATGTCAAAACAAGCTCATTTTTCTGACCTTGACGTCGTGCGCGGGCATCAAGCGCTAAGTATTGAAAGACGAAGGCTTGTGTATATGAATAAGCAGCCTGTTGGATTAAGAAAACAGTAGTGTACAAACTTCAAACGGAACATGAAATTTTATGTCGTTATTTTTATATGGCTTCTTTCTGTTTGATATTATCTATATTGTCTGTAAAACAAAAATACTAATATCAATTTCTTAATATTGCAGTTGTGTTTTAAATGTTAATAACATAATAAAGAGTTAAGAAGGAATATTCATATAAATTCCATAGTAGTACAGCTATACTGTACTAAATGGATGAAACACATCATTCATAAAGAAAGTGATATCCCCAAAAAAGAGAGTGAGTATGACATGATAAGTTGCAATTGATATTGATGGTACCTTTAGCCTTATAAACGTAAACAATAAACTAATCAAAACAATATTACAGTACAAAGCAAAGTTACCTAGGTGCTGTATATGTTTTAAGTGTAACTAATATTCCATAACAAAACACTTATCGCATAATGCTTTTAAGGTGATATTGGTGAGCAACTTCCTATCATCAGAATATTAAATTATTTTCTCGAAATATGCTGAAGCTATAGAGCTGACATTTTTACTATACATAGGCACGTATCTTTTGCTTATGATGTAACAGCAGTTGCTTTGTTAATTAATTTCCTTACAAACAATTTTCATGCGAATATTTTCAAAAATTTCAATACACTATCTTCAGTAATACGTACATACGGTATATTAGATTTACGAAAACATTCTGTAAGGCTACTAAATAAATAGGCCTATATCTGAAAATTTCACATTTCTATAAAAAAGTTGAGAAAATAGCCTATTTGTTTTGAATAAAAAAATCATTTTCTATAAAAAAAATTGAGAAAATATTTCTTTTGAATAAAAAAAAAAATCAAACTTGTGAAAAATGAGCATTAAAATTAAAACTTTCGTTCTTATAATGCACTTAACCTTCTCAGACAGATCTAAAAATTACCATAGATACAGTTTTAATAAATTCTCTTCCCTTTATCTATTGAATCAGTGCTGGCCATCCCTGTACATAGCTCGACCAAGCGGCATATACTACTTCTTTCGTCTGTCTCTTTCCTTTCCGCTGTAAAGCACTCAGGCTCTCCTGGGCTCTAAAGCGCGCGCTTGCTCCTATGGGCATCAATTGACATGACTGTCCTAAACGTTTGCTACATCTCATACATTCAGAGTGATTTTCGATATTTCGCCGGGATTGTATAATAACTTCTGCTAATTAATTATTTGATGGATTTCATTTGTACTACCTACAAGTAAATTTATACTAGAAAGTCACTGCAGGCAGTTTTCTTGTTGCTAGGAAACGTCACGTATCAAAAATATGAGCAATATCTGAAAGATTAATATCGCAAAATAATTTAGGGACCCAGTCAGAAAACGGACGTGAATATCTTACGAGAAAATCCACAAACTATTAAGGAAAACACTTGAATTTTATTTCAAGCAAGTAAGGAGATAGGTTTGGAAGTAAATCCCGAAAAAAAAAAGTATATGATTATGTCTCGCGACCAGAACATAGTACGAAATGGAAATATAAAAATTGGAAATTTATCCTTTGAAAAGGTAAAAAAATTGAAATACCTAGGAGCAACAGTAACAAATATAAATGATACTCCAGAGGAAATTAAGGGGTTAGGTAGAGTTCACAGTAGTAAATTTTGGAAATATTTTTTTCTCCATTACTGTATTTTGTACAATAATGAAAATTAGTATATGTAAAACACTGTCCTGCTATAGGGAAAAAATATTTTTACGACTTAAAAGATATAAATTTACATTTTTTTTCAAAATTCAGTTCACTATGCAGTGATGAAGCGTTTCCCACATAACTAAAAAACTATCCAACATTCTGTTATGAAATTGTTTGTTTGTATTTATGCATGTCATAGCTATCTACAATATGATGCAAGAACACATCTCTACCTTTGATATATTTTCTGATAAAAAATAAATTCATTTAAAAAATAGTCAAATATCAGTATTTTCTTGTAACACAAAATAAAAAAAAATTATTATTTATTAAGGAATGTAGTTGAAAGACCATGATATTGTAAACACGAGTTTCAGCAATAAAATAAAAGCGAGACAAACATGAAAAGTTTACAAATTTATGAGTTATGAGCGAAACGTTTTATCACTGCACTGTGAACTACCACCATTATGAGTTTTGAAAAAAAAAAATAGAAATAATTTTTTTTAAATCGTGAAAATATTTTTTTCATATAGCAGAAGGACAGTGTTTTACACATACCAATCTTCATTATTGTACAAGATACAATAATGGAGGGAAAAAAATGTTGAATATTACCAAAACTTTTACTGCTGTAAGCTGTACCTATCCCCTTAAATGCAGAAGAAGCATGGAAAATAGCTGTTATTATTCACTTTAGAATCTTTTGTCATCCAGTTTGCTTAAAAAAAACTGAAAATTAGAATTTATAAAAAAGTTATATTACCGATTATTCTGTATGGTTGTGGAATTTGGACTCTCACTTTGAGAGAGGAACAGAGATTAAGGATGTTCGAGAATAAGATACTTAGGAAAATATTTGGAGCTAAGAGCGATGAAGTTAAAAGAGAATGGAGAAAGTTACACAACGCAGAAATGCAGACATTGTGTTCTTCACCTAACATAATTAGAAACATTAAATCCAGACGTTTGAGATGGGCAGGGCATGTAGCATGTATGGGCGAACCCAGAAATGCATATAGTGTTAGTTGAAAGACCTGTAGAAAAAAGGCTTTTGTGAAGGCCGAGACATATATAAGAGGATAATATTAAAATATATTTACGGGAAATGGAATATGATGCTAGGGACTGGATTAATTTGTTGTAGGCTATATGGTTTTACTTTTTGTTTTTTATTTTTATGCATCATTTAATATATTAGACTCATTTTTATTATTTTCAATTTATACTTGTACGTTCAGTTATTTTTTTATGTCATATTCATTCCGTCACTCACTATTACAGTAGATTAATTGCATTGTAGTATAATTTTTTCTTGTAGCTGTATTGCATTGCTGGTGTGGAGGAGAAGGCCTGATGGTCTTAACTCCACCAAAGTAAATAAATAAATAAATAAATAAATAAATAAATAAATAAATAAATAAATAAATAGGTAGGTAGGTCAATATATAGATATAGATAGATAGATAGATAGATAGATAGATAGATAGATAGATAGATAGATAGATAGATAGATAGATATAGATATAGATATAGATATAGATATAGATATAGATATAGAGATAGATAGATAGATAGATAGATAGATAGATAGATAGATAGATAGATAGATAGATAGATAGATAGATAGATAGATAGATAGATAGATAGATAGATAGATAGATAGATAGATAGATAGATAGATAGATAGATAGATAGATAGATAGATAGATAGATAGATAGATAGATAGATAGATAGATAGATAGATAGATAGATAGATAGATAGATAGATAGATAGATAGATAGATAGATAGATAGATAGATAGATAGATAGATAGATAGATAGATAGATAGATAGATAGATAGATAGATAGGCAGGCAGGCAGATGGATAGATAGATAGATAGATAGATAGATAGATAGATAGATAGATAGATAGATAGATAGATAGATAGATAGATAGATAGATAGATAGATAGATAGATAGATAGATAGATAGATAGATAGATAGATAGATAGATAGATAGATAATCTTGCTCGGTATAGGGACCGATGGCGGGCATATGTGAGGGCGGCAATGACCCTCCGGGTTCTTTAAAAGCCATTTATAATTGTATGTAAGCAAGATAATGGGACAAGCCACAATTGAGATATTTACGTAAATTGGAATGCTGTACCATCTATGCTCATAAATCTCAAATTTTATAGATCTAAATTATAGGGCCTACCGTTGTAATAATGTTTTTCTTGAGATTAGTCTGAAAATATTATTTCTTCATATTCCATTGAGGTAAAGACATATTCTACATCAGGATTTGTAGCTTGTCCTCTTCTTCGACTGGACCCCTCAAATGTAAATTGAAAACTGGAATCCGTCACCAATCAATGTAACGTATTATGAGAGATAGTGGGGTTTAAAAAGGGAACGTCAGCTACTATGGCTTTTTGCGCCCTTGTAACTTATTATGGAACTCCTCAGAGTTCCAAGTACGAACCTGATGATGATGATGATGATGATAATGATGATGATGATGATGATGATGGATGAATTCTAAAGGCATGTTGGGTCCGATAAGTATAGTATCACTATCAAATAGTGTAGGTTTATTACAGTCAAATCACTTATCAATATTACACACGTTGAACCTTTATGATATTACATGAAATGGTATTAAAAATTTTTGACAAACGTTTTCGCCATAACCATGGCATCTTCAGGTCATATTAAAGGAGAACACAATAACACATAATGAATACTTAAAATATTCAGGTTAAAACAATCGTTAAAAGTTAAAAAACTGGTGTGGTAGACAGTCTGAACTTAACATGCCATTACTTACTGTAGCATGTTTTCATCATTTTGGGAACTGCACCTGCCTGTTTTTGAAGATTGTAATGCATTTATTCTACTTTTTTGTACATTTATCAATTAGTACAGTGTTATTTGCCTATTCCATGTTTTTCACAGTGTTAACTTCATGCTACATGTATTTTAATGACATATGTTCAGACTGTCTACCACACCAGTTTTTTTTTTTAACTTTTTAACGATTGTGTTAACCTGAATATTTTAAGTATTCATTATGTGTTATTGTGTTCTCCTTTAATATGACCTGAAGATGCCATGGTTATGGCGAAAACGGTTGTCAAAAACTTTTAAATACCATTTCATGTAATATCATAATGGTTCAACTTGTGTACTATTGATAAGTAATTTGACTGTAATAAACCTACACTATTTGATATTGATGATGAATTCTGTTAAATTATGTAATCGTTCCTATACAACTTTTAGGGATTATTGTCACCATTTCGTACAGGAAAGGAAGAACGTCATTTCAACAACAACGAAAAGCTAATACTTTTTCATCACTATTTTAATTTGATGACCGTGAAACAGACAAGAAGGCATTATAAAACCGGAGAGAAATCCTTTAACAACTCGATGTTCTCCAATTACGGTTTATCGCTTCCTTTTGTGAGCTTCATGTCGGAAGGAAGAGGGAAGTGCAGCTCATATGACTCGAAAGAGAGAGAAGGAAGTCGAATGTTACACCACGACGCTGAGAGCAGCTTTACGGCTTTATCATTATCGCTATCAACCCGTAATTTCGCAGAGCTATTGTTTCGGTACACGACTCCCATTACTGCAGACGTAATCCAGGATCCAAATGGCTCAAGTGCATTAGTTCTGGCTCTATTGACAGTTGTGCGTAGGAATTCAGTGAAGATTATACTGCTCCAGGGCACAGCTTCATGTAGCCTGTCTGAATAAATACCCGCGTCCCGCAATTTCAAATGAAACTATTTTATCAACAGTAATCTCACTAGAGGTTTTGATTTATCTACAGAAAATCAAAACTCGAGTGGGATTTAATTGACTATTACACGATTAGAAGAAAGTATATAGGGTAACTCAGTCTAAATCGGGTCAGAGGTTGAATCGGGTCAATTTCAAAACCCTGTCTCCATATTCAAGCGTAAACCAGTTCAACCAAGTGCTACCATATACTGCTCAGGAAGAGAACTTCCTGTACACGTTGAGTGCCATTGATGCTAGCTGGTGTGTGTATTCTTTGTGTTGACAATAAAAGAATAGAGAGAATATAAAGGTGAGTTAAGAGTATTTTATACATTTTAAATAATGCTTTACAGTTCCTTTATTATTTTACAACAACTATTGCAGAGAATTTGTGCGATTAACTTTCAGTATTAAGTTTAATCTTTTTAGAAGAGATTATGGCTATTAACGCCTTCGTCGAAGCGGTATTCAGTACTACCAACCTCTAGCGCAAAAAGTTCTAAATTTGGGTCAATAGGGTCAGTAATATCGGACATATAGGGTCAACATATTTAAAATCAGTCCATTCAAATTAAGTATTTATTTTCAATTCTTTGTGACAGATGGTTAAATGTAAGAGGAAAATGTCAAATTCGTGGACTCAGAACGACAGGCAGAAGGCTATTAAAGCATTTCGCGAGGGAAGAAGCCAACGTCATGCTGCTGAGTTGTTAGGAGTTCCTCATTCATGTCTGCAACGACGTCTTCAAAGTGGCCAGGACAACCACTTGAAAAGTAAAGGCCGTCAAATTACGATTACTCCAGAACAAGAAAATGAACTTGTGTCTAGAATTTTGAAACTGTACGCATGTGGTTTTGGACTACACTGCAACAAAGTTCGTTGGTGCAGAAAAGAAAACAGAGTTTGTTTGTAGAAGGTGTAAAGTGTTAAATTAAATCAATTCAATATTGATTTTAACGTTCCGTGCAGGTATATAGAGGGAAAAATTGTGACCCGATTTGCCCTAAACAATGACCCCATTTATCCTTATACAGAAGGGTAAAAAGGGTCACTGCAGTGAAATATTTCAGTTCATGTACAGATAGTTAGTTTAGAGTAAAAAAGAAACATTTTTGGGGAAGTAGTACTTACATGTGGCTGTAACTAATGATATGTTATGATTGCAATATATTATGAAATTAACAATAAAATTAAGGATTTGTTACTTTTTGACCCCATTTACCCTTGGTTACCCTAAAGATTAGAAGAAATAAAGTACTGTAATACAGTAACATATTGACTGACTTACCCATGTTTATTAGACATTTTCTTATTTTGATGCATACTAGCACCTCCTAAAATATTGGATAAATTTTTAAACATCCTGTGTAACACAATTTTAATATAAATTCCAGCTTATCTGAAATCAAACCTCAATATGACAATTATTATGCTTTTACACTTGGAACGTTTTAGATGGATTGGCCTTGATAGTTGGAACGATTCTAGAGCAAAATCTGAAAATCAACACAAATGCCACTTAGAACGTTTGGCATTTCCACTCTTCATATAAAGTAGAGGATCAAACCAAGAAATTTGGTCTACAAGTGAACGAGGCCAAAACTAAATTTATGACAGTTTCCAAGAATGCAAGGTCGGCTAGACAATTTGAAGAGTTTAGTACCTTTAATTTCGAAATAGTCGATGAATTTGTATATTTGGGATCTACTATAACTGGTAATGACCTTAGAAGGGTAGTTGAGAACAGGATTAAATCGCCCAACAGAGCTTATTATGCACTACTTCCAGTGATGAAGAGCCAGAATGTATTTAGAATTACCAAAATCCAAATGTATAAAACCTTGATTAGACCGGTGGCTTTATATGCCGCTGAAACGTGGACTTTGAATGCGGATGTATGTAAGAGACTCGGGGTCTTCGAGAGGAAGGTATTGAGGAGGAGTTTGGGAGAGGTATGTGAAAATGGTAACTGGAGGATGAGACATAATGATGAATTAATGAACTTGATATAGTATCTACGATTAGACTTAGCAGATTGAGGTGAATAGGACTTGTTGGTAGAATGACGAGCGAAAGGAAGGTACAGTGGAACTCCACAAATAGACACAGCAATGGTCCGTGTGCGAGACGAGGTACGAACTCTGTCTTTCTACGGAGTACTGCGGACATTGGTAAACATAAGGGCTGTACAATGTTTTTTATGGCGTGCGGACCGAAACATAAATAATTAGCGTATATAATTTTTAATAATATATTGTAATATATGCAAAATATATAACTAAACAAATCCGTGATTAAGTATAATATATACTGTACGTGATACATCTGAAACCTAAAACAAACTTCTAGAGGGAAGACTCTAAATATATCTACATACGGGCCTTTCATTTCAAAACTTCCCACTCTAAATAACTATTAATTAAATTGAATTCAATTTAAACCAAAAAGACGTAAATTTAGATATCAAGGGGGAAGTCTTAAACAAGGCTTAATTGCATTTCAGATTTCACCACCCCCAGCCACTCCCACTTTGAAATTTCAAATGGCACTCCTATATTTTTATACTTAAATATGAAAGAGCATTCAATTGTTTATACATCTCATTCATTTGTTTTCGCATCTTTTCTATCGTCGCCTGGTAACCTGTATTTTTGTTATTGTTGATTAGAGCCGAAGAGAATATAGCTACAAAAACTTATTGAGCATTTCTTGTAATAGTTGTGTTTGTGTATTAAATAATTTTAAAATGGTGTATATCCTTCAAGAGAGAACATAAACCATCCCTATTGATTAAATTTAGGAAATACACAAAATAAGCTGTGTTTTCATTCTACAATCAACTGATACAGTAGCGTGCAAATTAATCCGAACAACATAATTACTTATGCAAAAACACTCAAACGGGATAAAAAAAAAGGATCTAAGACATACCTCAGTAATCTATGTGGCCTCCCTTGTTCCTAATAACAGCTCTGAAACGATTAGGCATGGATTCCACTAATTTCCCACAAATATTCTTCATTTCTTCATCGCGAAACCGTACACCAATGAGGGCAGAAATCATCTTCTCCTTTGTAGAACAATCCATTTTTTGCATTCTTCTTTTGCAAATTAACCACAAGTTCTCAATGGGGTTGATGTCGGGTGAGTTGCCTGGCCAGGGGAGTGCCTGAATATTCTTCTTGTTGAAGAATTCTGTAGTTTTTCGAGACGTATGGCATGGTTCCAGGTCTTGTTGGAACACACCTCTGCCATCCGGAAATGATTTTTGCAGCTAGGGTACGATTCTGGTTTCCAATAAGTGAATATATTTGTCAGAATTCATCATTCCCTTGATAGGTATTAATGCTCCAGGCCCTTCATGTGTAAAACAACCCCAAAACATTACTTTAGGGGGGTATTTGGGTGCTTGTTGGAGATGAGCTGCTGTTACTTTTTCGGATCCTTTCCGTACGTAAGAAATACGGTGGCCGTGGACCGCGAAATCAGACTCATCGGGAAAAAGTACTGTACATTCTTCCAGTCATTCACTGTCTAGTGTTGATGTAATTTTGCCCACATTAAGCGTTTTTTTGCACATAACAGGAGTTAGCAGTTGCTTCTTAATAGGCTTACGAATCCTTCGTCCAGCTTCCAAAAACCTACGCCGCACTGTTGTGACGTGAATATTCGCCCCAGTGGTAGTCATTAACTCGCGGGTTAAGTCGACAGCAGTTAGTCTAGGATTTAATTTACTTTTCCTGACAATTAAAGATCATCTGCAGGTGAAGTCTTCCTTTTCCGGCCACAGTTTCCTTTTTTCTGGGGTGTGATGGATCCAGTCTCCCTGTATCGTTTTATGATCGAATTAACAGTAGCCAAACCGATGTGACATTCTGCAGCAATTTGCCTCTATGTCATAGAAGAATGCTCTGCTAATGTTATAATTTTAGACCGTTTTCGTGGAGTTTTATCCATTTGTGAAGACGACAGAATGTACACAGGATTGC
Organism: Periplaneta americana; assembly: GCF_040183065.1. Classification (NCBI taxonomy): domain Eukaryota; kingdom Metazoa; phylum Arthropoda; class Insecta; order Blattodea; family Blattidae; genus Periplaneta; species Periplaneta americana. The sequence goes on from NC_091130.1 coordinate 26,870,553, forward strand.
AGTATTAAGTCTTCAACACAATTGAAATGCTTATAAGTACAAAACGACAGGCAAAATGTCACATATTATAAAAAAAATAATAACGACAGACCTTCAACAATGGAATTACACGTACTACAGATGTCAATTAAAGCGGTATGAGCAGCTGTGAGGCCAACAATGACAGAAAATGTAAAAATATGTCGTGTTCGGATTAATTTACACGCTACTGTAATAACAAAGCTTCTTATAATCACTACAGAATGCCTCGTAATTAGATGAATTTTGTTTTATCTTGTGCGCTGTTCTGATCGAAATGTCAAATTCTTGAGGGATGGCTCTGATTGATTCACCTTTTTGAAACCGTTCCAATAGTTGTAACTTCTGCTTCAACATAAGTACACATTTTTTGTTCCCTGCCTTGCTGCCAACGTGTACGAGTATCTGCACACTACTGCACTGGTTCGACTGGTTAGCCCTGTGCAGCACGGGACAGGATGCGTTGACTTACCTTGTATCGTGAAGTATACGGGAGTGAGCGTCTATTTGTGGAGGTCCACTGTATATCAGATATTCCACAGTCAACCTGAAGGGAGAAGGAGGAGAGGAAGACCGAAGAATAGATGGTGGGATTCAGTTCAGGAAGACATGAGGAGGTGCGGAATTACTGGATGGCTACAGTTGGTGAAGGATAGAGCAGCATGGAAGAGGACATTGCAGGAGGAGAAGGTCCACTTTGGGCTGTAGAGCCATGAATGATGATAAAGTAGAGGAAGATAGTTCGTAAGACATCAACAAGAACAGACATAGTAATTTACTAAAAAAAACGCAGCAGGAATGGTAAATCTGTACTGGCAAATATCGAAGCTAGAAGAAGTTGTAAAAAACATAGGAAGAGATAGTCCGATTTAAGAAACAAATACAGCTGGTTGAACATCTACCGAAAAACATTAGGAAGAGAGAATGTAATCGGCTCTAGTAGGAATGGTTAAACATTTTCAATATGGTGGTTTATAGGCCTATTCGTATGCTGCTGATACGTTTTACTTTTTAGTGGAAAAACTTGGACTGATGATTATTATAATGCAAATTGCGGCTTAAAATTAATAAAAATGATTCGATTTAAATTCACTTGTAATTAATAAAGATAAATCAAGAGCTATCCCATTTTCTTTAAATAATAAAGGTAATAAACCAATTTCATCTATACTACAAATTAAAATGCATAATTCTGATTGTTCCATATAAATTGCAATTGTTCAATTATTAATAAAGTTAATGAGGTTAAATACTTAGGTATAATTATTGATAATCATTTAAAATGGAATAATCATATTCATTATCTTAATATATAAAATTGAATGTGGGTATGTATGTATGTATGTATGTATGTATGTATGTATGTATGTATGTATGTATGTATGTATGTATGTATGTATGTATGTATGTATGTATGTATGTATGTATGTATGTATGTATGTTCTCTATACAAATCTACACGCTTTGACCGATATGTGCCAAAGTTTCTACATTTAACCTTCATAACCAGGAGAAGAACATAGGCTGCATTAAAATTGTGCAAATGGAAGTTAAATTAATTAAAATTATAAAAAATAAAAATAAATAGATCAAATATTCGTGTATAATATTAAAATGCAAAATCTTCTACAGTCAATTGTTTTTTTATTGTCTGTTGTATTCGACATCGACTTTCACGAGGCCATGGAAATTTTAACACGAAATTAAATTACATTGTTGTCACAGATCATGAAGGTTAAAACTAGATAATTCATACAATAAGTATCTTTACGCACTCCAGGACCGTATTATTAATTCCTAGATGCAGTTTTGTAGATAGTGAGCAAACTGTTTTATACAATTGAATTATAGAATTCTTTGAAACTACAAGGATTGCTACCACATAATTTACTTAATATTCAATAACCAATAGTAATATTGCGAAATATTGACCCACCAAAATTATGCACGAATAAGAATTGGTGTGAAAAACTCATACGAAACGTAATAGAAGTAGCAATATTAACTGCAAAAATAAAAGAAGATGTTTTTATTCCACGTATTGCTAGGATACTCATTCAATTTTAAGCAATTGCAATTTCAATGCCACTAGCATTTGTAATGGCGTGGAAGAGAAGGCCTAATGGCCTTAACTACACCAGAATAAATAAATAAATAAAAACAAATAAATAAATAACAACAAATAAATAAATAAAAACAAATAAATAAATTTAAAACAACAGTTTAACGTTAGGCACATGATGAAATATTTTCTTTTCGGTGTCTGATTTACAACTAATTTAAATTGAGTTAACCCTGGCAGGCATTTGGCTAAGGAGTTCATTAATTCATGTAAGTGACGTTAAGTAAATATTCATATTTATAGGCGAGGAAAGCTTAGTACAGGCAATTCGTTTTGGTTGTCTATAGTTAGGTTTCCGAGACTTCCGAAAATTTAATAACCAGCTTAATTAAAAATAGAAGCAGAAAGGAAAACCCGGGCGACGCCGGGTGCTTTCAGCTAGTATTTGTAATAAATTACGTAAAACATTATGTTACTTTATTATTTTAAGAAATATTTTTTCACTTAACTGTTTACGTGTAATTTATTTAGCATTATTTCAATCTATATTTATGTATGGTATTACAGGTTGTGGTGGAACTTATAAATCCAACCTTTATCCGTTAATTTTACTACATAAAAAAGTATTACAAATTTGTTTAAAAAAAACAGAAAGATTACCCAACTGAAATGTTGTTTAAACATTTCAAAGTTTCCAACATTAAACAAACGTATTATTTTATTTTATTAAAATATTTTCATAGAAATTTTCATAACTTTGAAAGGTATATACGTAAATATAGAACTAAAAATATGAATTCTCTGCGTTTGTCTGAACCAAAATGTAAAACCAATGCAGCTTTTTATCATAGCATAAGTCAAGGTCCCAGGTTATTAAACAAATTTTATTCCAATAATATTTCAACCACGAATCCTCTCCAAATTAATAAAAAAAATATAAAAAAATTATATTGGATTTATAGTTTGGGTTTAAACATATTAAACACTATTTAATCTGTATTCACTCTCAATTTTAATTTTATTTTTGTATGTATTGGAATCCCCTCCTGAGCACGAGTCTTACTCATTCAGGAGTGGGCAAGTTTATCTTTAAATGTTTTTATTAATTTGTATTCATTTCAAAGTTACTTGCAATAAAATAAATAAATAAAAAATCTATAGCTGAAGGTTTGAAAGAAACAATCATTACTGTTGACACTGAGTGTCGAACCACGTACTTTGAGGATAACGTCACCGACGTATTAAATTAGCTAAGAGTCTATTTTCTCGCTTTTAAACCTTTGTGTTGCATAAAGCCATGAACTTATTGCTTAAGACGATTCTGAACCAATTAGCTCGCCAAGTTTCTTGCAAGTTCAGAACGTAGTAATGAAAATGAAGCGAGTCGGATTCCGCCACAAGTCCGGAAGGAGCGCACGGTACAACTTAGAGGAATTAGATGCTTCTAATCACTAATATTATCTCTGGTTAAAACTCCCAACTACCTGTCCTGTCTAATGTTAATGCCTTCTCCTCAAAGACGCGCTGTAATTATATCCGTTACTGATTAAATGAAAGCATCAGAACGGAATGGAAATGCCTTGTTCAATCACACACACTTCGAAGTGTGCTTCGCCCACTAATTGAAGTTAGCTTGCACTTTAGGCTAACTAGTAGAGGGGAAGAGAAGGCCTGTTGGAATTATCTATACCAAGTTAAGTAAATAAGTACCAAATTAAATACCAGAAACATATTTTTTTTTTATTTCAGGGAAGAGGATACTCGAATTCGACTAAAATTCACATTAAAAATTCTCTTAAAATAATCTTTTGACTCTAGATAACACTGGGTAACAAATTTTGAACAACTTTTTGTTTCTTCTGATTTTTTGATTTCATATCGATAAATCACACACGCTGAGTTCAGAAATGTCGGTATTTTCAATGTAGCATGAGTAGTTCTTTGGGAAATTAACTGTATATGTTTATATATTATTTCGATGTACCAAAGTACATATGATATTTCCTTGCAGATATTCTGCGTCATCATACGATGAAAGAGTAATGGAACGGAGAAAAATTCTCTCCGTTCCATTACTCTTTCATCGTATGATGACGCAGAATATCTGCATGGAAATATCATATGTACTTCGGTACACTGAAATAATATATGATATGCGTAAATCACGAAGTGATTTAAGACGGCGCTTATTCCGTCGGATCCCGGCCAACTAGTCACTCATAACGAGTGCACCTCAGCACATGTGTGGACTTCGGTCCTATGTTCATAGACATCTATGACGTAGTGCAGAGGGCGGCCACTAGAGGGAACCCAAGAGTTGGAACTCAATCTGAGACAATTCTGTCCGACGTCGGGGTTGTATCCGGTGTGGCTTAGTGGATAAAGCATCAGCACGTAGAGCTGAAAACCCGGGTTCAAATCCCGGCGCCGGAGAGAATTTTTCTCCGTTCCATTACTCTTTCATTGTATATGTTTAAGTAATATGCATATTTATTAGGCCTACCAGAAAGAATAATGACTATATAATATAATATTTACGATGGACAATACACATTTATACAATAACAGTCTTGAATTAAGTATTTTAGAAATGCAGATGTGATCGTGCTTTCCTTTTGTGTTGCTGATTACTATCCCTGACCAAACCCCACACATAGTCTCCAATCATAGCTGTATCCCGTAATATTGTGCGAAAGTTTAATGCCGCTTCCTATATTTTGTGATCCTGCTTCCGTCAAGCAAATTCCATACTTGTAGACCGGATGCTAGGAGCTCTGCTTTCGATTTTGGTTAATCAAGATCACGTACAAGATTATCTAGTTCCTTCTGATTTCGAAAATAATGATTCTGGCTGGAACGGTCACTGTCACTAAAGTCTGAGTCACTTCCGGGGACGGGTACATGGCAATACAAATTCGTTTGAGTCAACGGCTGGTGGTTCAAAAAGTGATAAATCTTGACCATGCGGGATAGGAGCAATAAAAGATGAGATATCCGGATACTGCAATCTCCCCCGTTGTTTTAAATTGTTCAAAGATGACATATCGACCATTCAAAAGTAGCAATTGTCATGGTGGTTGGTTCGTTCCCTTTAAACTGTGGGGACAGCGAAAGGTATAGATTTCCGAGATCCTCGAAGCCATCCTTCCAAAGTTGTATTACAGGAACCACAGCACACATGTGGTGCCCATGAATTGTCTTGGTCTCGTATTGGTACTTCAAAGTAAGCGTTGTGAGCTGTATAATTTTTGGTGCCAGGTCTTATGTTATGCTTCTTCTGCTTTGTACTGATGTAATATCCACAAACGTAACAGAAAGAGTCCAGTGAATTCCTGCAAACACCTCTAGAAGTCATGCTTCAACGTAGAACAAACATAATTAAGAATATCGTTATATTTCTAGAACCGTTCTCATTTCAGAAAAAGTAATTACAGATTTTAAATCAGCGCAAGAAATTGAATCAGAAACAATTAAAATATCGAGAGAAACATTTTCGTTGTTACCCAGTGTAATATACATCAGAAATACTTTGACAAATTTTGGAGGAATGTTCCTCACACCAAAACATGAAAAAAAGAGCACCAATGTTATCGCAGTTAGATCTCCTCCCGGTAGAAGCCTTAGCAATACCCATTGCAGGAGATGCAATGAGCATGAAACGTTACCCCACGAGCTAGGTTTCTGCCCTCAGGACGAATTGACAGACATAACGCTGTCCGCTCAATAATTGCTAACAGATTAAGGGAACATGGTGAATACGAAGTATATGAAGAAGTTCAATGTCTTTCTACGGAAGGATCTACACGGTGTGCTGACATCATAATAATTGACCGAGATAAAAAAAAAACTGGTCTCATTCTTGACCCCACTGTAAGGTTCGAAATTAATTAAGATCAACCAAAGCAGGTACATGAAGAGAAACGCGCTATTTATCTTCCATGCTGTGATGATCTCAGTCATAAATATAATATTCAAGATTGGAATGTCATTGGACTTATGTTCGGTGCGCGAGGAACAATTCCCAAATTTACATTGGAGATCCTCAGAAAATTAAAGGTTCCTGAAAAGACTCTTCGGACAATTGCATCAACCATTTTCAAATCTTCATTGAACATCATCAATCACCATCTCAATTCATCTTTATAATATTCAATGTATATTATTTATTTTCAATAAATTTTTATAGTTTTGATAGCTACCACATCTTGTCGCAGAATATTCTTTTTTAAAATTTCATTATGTATTTTTTTTAACATTAATTTACATTTTATTTTTGTTCATTTGAATTGATTAGGATGCCGATATTTTAAATCCAAGATTTGGACGGCTATCATTTCGATTTGATTGATTGAAAAAAAAACATTATGAAACATCTGTTTCCACACCTGTGGAGTAACGGTCAGAACGTCTGGCTGCGAAACCAGGTGGGCCGGGTTCGATGCTCGGGCCGGGCAAGTTACCTGGTTGAGGTTTTTTCTGGGGTTTTCCCTCAACCCAATGCGAGCAAATGCTGGGTAACTTTAGGTGCTGGACCCCGGACTCATTTCACCGGCATTATCACCTTCATTTCATTCAGAAGCTAAATAACCAAGATATTGATACAGCGTCGTAAAATAACCCAATAAAGAAACATCTGTTAGATATTGTCGGCTTGATAACAACTGTTGCAACTTTAATCAATTCAGAAACTCATAATAATGAAAATTTACGTTCAACGCGTTTCGAGGTATAATCCAAGAACTTAACTTAAGTTTGTAACCGATAATAATATTCATTTTGTTAGATAATCGAATGATGTTATCGATGCAAGTCTGCTGTTGCACCCATTATATCCTAAATGGCTAAGTGTTGCCAAGGAGTGCATGCGTGTGTGAAAGCAAGAGGAGAACATTTTGAACATTCGTTACGAGTTTCTGAATTGATTAACGTTGCAACACTTGCTACAAAACTGACAATATCTAACAGATGTTTCATTATGTTCTTTCATTAATAACTAAAAAACTAACGATTTTCGGACATATGTTTATATGAACTCTTTTTCTTATTTTGGTGTGAGGAACATGCCCCCAAGGTTTGTCAAAGTATTTCTGAAACACCCTGTATTAAAAACAAATAAACCCTAACTCAATGCTATCACATTTAATGATGCCAATTTTAAAACTCTGATAGCCGGTTATTTAAAAGACTACGTCCACTTTATTTTCCAATTTCATTTGTTTCAAATTTACCGCATTCTCAATCTGATTTCGGTTGTTCATTTTATATAATTTCATTCTTGAATAGTGTGGCAGCTCTAGCTCTAATAGTTTTTAGTTTTATTCACTATATAAAGGAGACTAGCCCTACCCGTGCACTTCGCTGTGACTTGTTAAAAATAAATATAAAGTAATTATATAATTAAAAGGGACATTTGGTCCATGGAACATCAGTGTTTGATAGAATGTTAAATCGTTTATATGTTACTTAATTGAAATTGTATTTAAATAATTAAACAACAAAATGGAATAATTAAAAAATCTGGTCATCATTTTACTTTTTTTTTTAATGATGTTCGGCCCTGATCTATTAGTTATTTTAGAGATACATATATTAGAGAATGTTGTGGAAAAATTTCAGAGTCCTAGCTCTCACATTGTGGCAGAAGATACGGTTTGGATATGACAAAATTATCAAAATATACTTACTTACTGGCTTTTAAGGAACCCGGAGGTTCATTGCCGCTCTCACATAAGCCTGCCATCGCTCCCTATCCTGAGCAAAATTAATCCAGTCTCTATCATCATATCCCACCTCTCTCAAATCCATTTTAATATTATCCTCCCATCTACGTCTCGGCCTCCCCAAAGGTCTTTTTCCCTCCGGCCTCCCAACTAACACTCTATATGCATTTCTGGATTCGCCCATACGTGCTACATGCCCTGCCCATCTCAAACGTCTGGATTTAATGTTCCTAATTATGTCAGATGAAGAATACAATGCGTGCAGTTCTGTGTTGTGGAACTTTCTCCATTCACCTGTGACTTCATCCCTCTTAGCCCCAAATATTTTCCTAAGCACCTTATTCTCAAAAACCCTTAACCTATGTTCCTCTCTCAAAGTGAGAGTCCAAGTTTCACAACCATAAAGAACAACCGGTAATATAACTGTTTTATAAATTCTAACTTTCAAATTTTTCGACAGCAGGCTGGATGATAAAAGCTTCTCAACCCAATAATAACAGGCATTTCCCATATTTCTTCTGTGTTTAATTTCCTCCCGAGTATCATTTATACTTTTTTACTGTTGCTCCCAGGTGTTTGAACTTCTCCACGTCTTCAAAAGATAAATTTACAATTTTTATATTTCCATTTCGTACAATATTCTTGTCACGAGACATAATCATATATATTCCGAGGCTTATTTGAAGATTTTGTGACAAGCTGTTTTTTACGGTGATGCGTTGTTAGCCCTTCGCCCAACTCCCAAGCTGGAGGACCACCCCTCACCGGCTGTCCGCGACTGCTTATTCAATTTCAAAATATATATCGGAGAAAAAACATGTTTAAAATTTTGCGTGGTATGTCGATAAGAAAAAAACACATATCCACTTAATCTGTACTTTTAGAAGTGCCCAGCATTATACCGTAATCCATCCTTGTTTTTGGCAACATTTTCAATCTTCGTCACATATTATGCTACAACTATACATATTTCACTATATTTAGGCCTACGTAAATGTTTCGGTGTAAATAAAACACTCAACAAACGAATATAAACACACGAAACAAACCAAATTCAATTTGTAAACAACAAATCATATAGATTCTCACGTGTAATGCATGCCTTCAATGACAAAGTGATATCCAATGTGTTTATATAACAACTCATGAAACAACTCCAAGAAAAATAAATTTCAAAACACAACCAACAACTGACTATCGGAAATAAGTGATATCAATTTGCAAAATATGACGAACTATTAGCCTATAAGTTGACTACGGTAATTTGACAGCAGAGGTAACACCAACTTCTGTGGATTCAAAACAGAGGTGATATGCATGTTTCAGAAGTTGATGACAGATTTAAATTCCTGGGCGTAGCTGGACTATCATGTTTACGTGATGCAAGCTTTTAAAACTGACGACGAAAACAATTGTTTTAGGGGTCATAGACAAAGGAAATATTATAGACAATAACCAATTCCACAATTTGGGACTTCTGGCCGACATCTACGGCTGACCACTAGGATCCAGAATACAAAGCAGAGGTTAAATGAAAAATACAATATGATTGCGGAGAGAATACGGAACAATGATAAATTTAAAAATAAAGTACAATTTGATTTCGGAGAAACATGAGATGAAAGTACATTGAAGAGCAATGAAATTAAGTAAAAAAAAAAAAAAAATATTACATAGTATTATACAAATGATTGTGTAAAGTGGATAATGAATCTTGCAATACCATTAAACAAATTTTGTTAATGTTCTCATTAGAAAATTTAAGAGAAAGGAGATTGGTTTTGGTTAACTTAAATGAAGTTCCCCTAGCGTCAGAAAGAAGTCCTTTCGCTTCCCATGTATTAATATTCATTTTGTATCTCTCACCGAAATGAGGAATACATGGATTGTAAATAGACTTCTTTTCATTGTCAACGTTGTTGGCCTGTTGATCATCCTTCTCGAAACGGACAGTGGGGTCAAGAATGAGGCTTCTTTCATTCCGGCGATCGATGGCTACAATGTCTGCTCTTCTCGTTGACCCATTCTCAGCCAAGCAGTGCACTTCTTCGTAAACCTCCCACTTTGCCTTCGGAAGAGTGGTTGCGATGGAGCTTCTCAATTTATGGTGGCAATTGTTCCTCAGTAGTTCTCCTTTAGGGCTGTAACCCAAAACATGCCCAAGGATTTCTACTTCGCTGCATCCTGGATGACGACAGTTTTGATCTTGGAAGGAACGACCTGGCACCGATCGTACTGCTGCGATGTTTGTGGACATCTTTATAGCATTGGTCCACTCTGAGGATGATATCCCTCTTCTATTACTAATCCAAGAGTTGTTTTTTGAATCTTCACTGTAAGTTACCACTTCTTCAAAGTGTAAAGTACTTTGATGTAAAATCACAAAATTGGAATTTTTGATCAAAATGCCAAACATTTTCACCTCTGTCCCCCCACTTAATGTCTTATGAAGAAAGTTTTTTAATTTTTTCATTTTTTAAAAGACTCGTATGAGTGAGGAAGGTATGAGTGAAAAAAGAGAATTCAAAATGTCTACTAATCTCCAGCAAAAAATACCACTTTCAGCCTTATAGAGACCCACACGCATCATCTCAAAGCTTATAGGTCTGCGGTAAAAGTTAGTTCCCCGGCCACCTTGAGAATTACGGTAAAAAGAGACTTTTGTATACTTTTGATAGAACAGAATGGAGGGGTTTAAAATCGATATAGGAAGCCTCTCAGACATATAGGATTATCGAGAATCAAGCTTCTGCTCTTCGCTCAATGCTCGGCGGTTGTCCAACTTCCACCGCAAATTGGATATTTCACCCTACACGGATCTCAATCCGGAGAGGGGTGTCCTCCCTCACTGCATCCAAATTGAAAGCAAGTTAGGTTGAAAATAAGGAAATAAACATACAACTGAGAGCAAGTAAAAAGTAGAAGTAATTTTATTACGTAAGTAAAGAAACAGATGACAACAAATCGTGAACGAAGAAAACGGTAGGAAGAAATGACAGAAAAAAAGAAGATAAGATGATGTGAAAGAATATAAAAATTGCTAAAGGAATATAGGAATAAAAGAAAGAAAGGTATGATGAGAGAGAGAGAGAGAGAGAGAGAGAAGAGAGAAGAGAATGAATGAAAATGCGAACGATGGAATTGAAAAGGTGAAATAGGTGAAATGAAAAAAAATTGTATTAACAGGATGTAAAGAAGAAAGAAAGAAATATAAGACGATGCGAACGATGGAACTGAAAAATCAAAATAAGGAGAAGAAAAAGAAATTCGCATTAAAAGTATGCAAAGAAAAACGAAAGAAATGAAAGAATATGGGCGAAGAAATGGAAAAAAGAAGGAAAGGAATAATAGAAGGAAATCATATTAAATATTCAAAGAATTATTTTTTTAATTGTATGTTTTATTTAACGACGCTCGCAACTGCCGAGGTCATATCAGCGTCGCCGGTGTGCCGGAATTTTAACCCGCAGGAGTTCTTTTACATGCCAATAAATCTACTGACATGAACCTGTCGCATTTTACATTTAAGTGTGCTTAAATGCCATCGACCTGGGCCAGGATCGGACCCACAACCTCGGGCACAGAAGGGCAGCGCTATATCGACTGTGCCACCCAGGCCGACAAATATTCAAGAAAGAATGAAAGGAAGGAACGAATAAGAAGATGAAAAATTGGGAAAGAAAGATACGGATAAATAAAAGGAAAACGAATGGAAATAATTAAAAGAAAAATAATGAATGAAAGAAGACGGGGCGAAAGAATGGAAAAGGAAGATCAGGAAAAATGGAAGAAAAATGTGGATGATTAATGGAAGGGAGAAAGCAATATTCTCTTATAAAAAAGATAATACGTTAATGATAGACCTACTTATAGAGTGAATCGGGAGAAGATGACTATCGGGGGAAGATGCTTATTTCTTTGTAGTTTCACATTCTTCCAAGAGAGAACGCCACGCGAATGTCTTCATGATCACTGAGACAGTTGAATGTCTGTAGAGTGGAAGCTAACTCATTTTGCCACGTGTTCTTGTTGTGAGAAGAAGAAAAGCAAGAGAACAACTCATTTTACTGCTATAAAATAATTGCAAAGGTATGTTACAATTTTAATACATCCATGAATTCGTGATAACTGTTTTGTATTGTTAACAACTAATGACCTTGTTCCGCCATCTTAGGTCGTGTCACAGCACTAGGCATCTTATCCCGATACTTGGGGTAGATGCTCACTTTTTTCGGGGTAAGATGGCAACTTGTTGCAAGAGGTTTATTTTTGTATTTTATTGCAAGGAATGCGTAAACATTACGTAAGGTCCTCTGATAGAGATAAGTGGATTGAGGAAAGTCTTTAACTTGCGATGGACCATGTTAGAACAGGAGGTATGAACTGTTTTAGAGCATCACAAGCATACGGGAATCTTTACCTACCCTTAAACGCCGCCTAGAAAAGAATGATGACAAAAAATATAATGGATTGAATTCATTGTGTGCAAGAAGTGATTTCACGAATCTTGCACACGGCAATAAAATCTGTGCAATAACTGTGTTGCTAAGTAGTGATAAACAAGTGAGAAAGTGTCCATGAGCTTCAGATTAAGTCAATTTTTTATATAGGGGAGAGTCGGGTATTATCGGACATCGGGTAATATCGGACAGTGAGTTTCTTTCATCTACCACAGGATGATAGTACCTGATTGACATGATTACGTTTCTGTGATGTCGCATAGAGAAACGTAACCATATGGTAGTAGATGAAAGAAACGCACTGTCCGATATTACTCGATGTCCGATACTACCCAACTCTCCCCTACATGTATCAAACCAAGTTCAGGTAAGATATATATATATATATATATATATATATATATATAATATCAGTAAATGTGTTAATTGCATTTGACATACAGTATTACCCGACTATCGGGGAAAGATGCCTACAGTGCAGGTAGGAAGAAAACCTGTACCTATAAACAAGGTAATTAATGTTTTCTGTTTTGTACAAAAATATAGTTTCAAAATACCTTCCAGACTTTGACATTTCAATATGAAATTTAAAACTAAATGAACAGTATCTTAAATTTTCAATCAAAGAAAAAGTTAGGCAATATCCCCCGATCCACTCTAGACTATACTACAGAAAATCTGTCTGGGATATTAATTGCTATATAAAATATTAGACCTCAAATAGAAACGTTTTTCAGACAAAAGGTAAAAATTAACGTAATTTTAACCGTTTCCAAGACAGAGCAAGAAGTGGCTTATGTCTCATGCGTGTCACAAATTTTACCACAACTTCGATTTTACTTCTCTCAAATAATAATAATAATAATAATAATAATAATAATAATAATAATAATAATAATAATAATAATAATATTTTATTTTCGCTGGCAGAGTTAAGGCCATAAGGCCTTCTCTTCCACTCAACCAGCCTTAATCAATACAATACATATTTAAATTACGAATATTTACACTACACTTAAAAGGTTCTCCGGCAATATTCTTCAGTTAAGTTTTAACGACTAGTAGACTACATATTTATTTAAATTTAGATAAACCTATGAGGAAAAGTAGTAACTTAATTTATGAGCTAATTTAATTCAATCAATTATAATTAATTTGAGATTTGAGATAGCTAGTAAAATGATGAAAATTAATTTAATATAAGCTTACTAGAACTATGTTACAGGGAGAAAAAAATATATAAATCTAAAATATATTTCTATAATGAGAATATTAATGTAATTGCCATTAGAGGTTTTGTAAATCTATTTAGACAAATTAATGATAATAATAAGAATGGACAGATGTTAGTTTCATTATATGTAATAAATAAATATTAATCAGCAATTAATTTAAGCAAGAATTTTTGTAATTTTGTTCTAAATGTAGTTATTGTCCAACAACCCCTTACATCACTCGGTAGCGAGTTCCAATTTCTAGCAACTAAAACTATATAAGATGAAGAATATAAAGATGTCTTGTGGTAGGGTATAATGAGTAAATTGTTATGAAATATACTCATTTATAATTTTTCTAATCTTACTCTTTCTATAAAGTGTACTATTTTGTTTCCATTAAATCAATATAGGCAATGAGAAAGTCTGCGTCATTTAATTAAACCTAAGTTTATATTTTTATATTATTTTCTCCAAGCAACGATATACTGTAGAGACAGAGAAACTATAACTCCTGTCGCTGGTGCATGGGCAGGTATGAAACAATGTAAAGCCAGATAAAATAGCTGATATTCCAACGTAAAACCCTTGTTACCCCTGAGCAGGATTCAGCAAGCGAGACAGTTCGTCTGTCAGCTAAATTCGGGGTCGTCCCTAGGGACGCGGCATTCACCAGCACGTCCAAGGATCACACAGGGACAGACCATCATCTCATAGGCACCTACCTCATTGAAACGCGATTCGAATATCAATGTTGAACGTCCTGTTCTGTACAAGTCGAGAAGAATCCATAGATCTGGTACTGGCCAATGTATAATTAAAAAATGGGCGAATATCAATTTCATTTTTTATTCTAACACAAAATAAAAAAAATATTATTTATTAAGGAATGTAGTTGAAAGAGCATGATATTGTAAACATGAGTTTAAGCAATAAAATAAGAGAGAGAGAAATATGAAAAAGTTAACAAGTTTATGAGTTATGAGAGAAACTCTTCATTACTGCACAGTGAACTGCCACCATTTTGAATTTTGAAAAAAAAAATATATAGCCTATAGGCCTATATATATACAGGGACATCATTTTATTTTTTCTTCAATTTTTATTGTACCTGAGTTTTTGAATATACTTCACTTCCTCTACTAGTAAACTTCCAACCGTTCACCACACAGAACCAAGGCCGCGTATGCAGTACTGTCTTAGTGAGTATAGTACGTTCCAGAAATATGTTCGCGTTTTCCAGTGAAGAAAGAGCTTTCAATATTGAATCATATTTTCGCACAGGTACTATCGTCCGTTTGCCTACGTCACATCCCGATTTCCCCCATCTGCTTACTGTTCGCCCCTCTGTAAAGTCTAGTAGCTGGGCTGTCTTAGCGCTTTTCTGAAAACATTAATTTCTGTTAGGACGGGATGTCCACGTAATATTATACAACTGTTTAAAATAACAAATAAAAGGACCTCGTTAATTAACTGTCACGTGATTTCCCCCCTTTCTACGATCCTGCGACAAAACCACTTGAACGGACAGTAGATAGCATTTCTGAATAATTTTATCTTTTCGGATCGGGCAGAAGTGAAGATTAAATTTACAGTACGTAAGGTACTCTTTTATAGAGTAGGTACAGAATTATTTCAACATGAGTTACTAGTACGAAGGACGAAACTGCTAATTGGAATTAGGTACAATAGTCTATAGTGCGATAATATGCACAAAAGAACTGAAGCCTGTATCGAAATCCACGGCCACCATTTAAAAAAATGTGTTTAAATATCTATATTATGATTATTTTTCAATTTAACTTCATTCTCTATATTGTTCTCTAATGTGCTGTAACAGTACAATATACACTGCATAATGAATACGTCCGAATGGATAGCTCAGTTCGTGAGTAAAAACACTAAGTGTTAATACAGTACTGTATTTTGATTAAAGAAAAACCTAA
Organism: Periplaneta americana; assembly: GCF_040183065.1. Taxonomy (NCBI): domain Eukaryota; kingdom Metazoa; phylum Arthropoda; class Insecta; order Blattodea; family Blattidae; genus Periplaneta; species Periplaneta americana. Next base: position 26,885,973 of record NC_091130.1, read on the forward strand.
TGAAAATTATCAAACTCAAAATCGCGATATTTCCTAGTTTACATAAATGGATGAACTACTTTTCTTCCCTCCTATACCTAGTAAAGTGATTTGTATTTTACGCCGGTATCATCGAACTCCAGTCTTGGAAGGGGGAACAAGCAGTGTTTCCGGTTCTAGACCTTTAATCCAAAGATATAGCCAGGTGTATGTATATATATATATTTTTACAATTTAAAAAAAATATTTAATATGTGTGTGTATATATATATATATATATATATATATATATATATATACACACACATATTAAATATTTTTTTTAAATTGTAAACATATTTTTTTCCATATAGCAGAAGGACACATACCAATTTCCACTATTGTACAAGATACAGTAATGGAGGAAGGAAATGTTGAATATTTCCAAAACTTTTACTGCTGTAAGCTTTACTTAACCCCTTAAATAAGTACAGTGGACTCTCTTAAGTTCGACTGAACAGAGTTGAAAGTTCAGTCCAATAAGAGTAGTGGGTGTGGCAGGTGAAATGAATACAAATTCTTATTGGTTATCCATCAACGAATACAGTACTGTACTTGCATTTCCTGCCCGCTCCAAGACTTGTGTATGCGCTTCTAGTACCACAGTGGGTTTCGACAGTTCCGTCTCACAAGCGGCACAATCCTCAAAGAGGAAAAGAAGAGTTCATTAATTTAAAATCAATGATTAAATATGGATGTCCTAATCAATAAAATATTCTGTTTTCCTTTAACGAAAGTATCACTACAAGACACAGAACCAATTCCCATTCAAATGCCAAACCCATTTCTTAGTGCCCGTATAGGTGCGTGTCTAATTCTCCTACGTAAGCAGTCGAACTATAGGATGTCGAACTTGATTTTTGTCGAACTTAAGAGCTTCCACTGTACCTAATTTCTCACGCCTTCTATTCTGTAGGTGAATTCATGACATTCAACAACGCTTCATGAAATTGATACTAAAACTTTGTGTTGTACTAGTAGATTATATATTGTAAACCTCTTCTGTACGGTTAGCACGTCTAGCCGCGAAACCAGGTGACCCGGGTTCGATTCCCGGTCGGGACAAGTTACCTGGTTGAGGTTTTTTCCGGGGTTTTCCCTCAACCCAATATGGGCAAATGCTGGGCAACTTACGGACTCATTTCACCGGCATTATCACCTTCATCTCATTCGGACGCTAAATAACCAAAGCTGTTGATAAAAGCGTCGTAAAATAACCTACTAAAATAAAAAAAAACTTCTTCTGTACATATTTCAACTAGATTGAGACTATAAATTAAGACTTAACAATATTATAAAGTTTTTTTTTTTTTTTTTACTTGTTCGATATTCTAGCTGTGAAGCAATGTATGAATACCAGGGAATGTTAATAAATGCAATACAAACGAAACAGACCAGGAAGCTAGACAGAGGCTGTAGGTATGTGTGGCCCCGTTGTTCCCCTGATTTAACCTCAATGCTGTGCAGAACTTCAAATCTGAAGTGCACAAAGTTAATCCATCAATCGTGAAATAACACCTAGGAAAATATCGCATCAATTTCTAACATGAGTTATCCGTGACATTAAAAAATAGTATACATCTTGATTACACAACTTTTAACACTGTATCACTTCGGAATAGTATTATCAGAGAGAGCATTTGGTGTACGTAAACCGTTGAGTTAACTGCTACACGCACTATATCGTAATATATTAGGGAGCAAGGAAGGGAGGGGGTGAATGTCATCGTGTCGCTACAGTAACTACGACTAGAGTACAGTTCCTGCAGAAAATTATCTTTACTATTCAGTAATTTCACTTTATAATACTAAGAAATAACCTATTCTTTATATTGTGCATTTAATTACAACATACATAGTTCTGTGTTACGTGATATTAATGTAGCTACATAAGAGTAATATACGGTATTGTATATAAATACAACAACATAGAAAACATAGTATTTTACTTTGTACTACTTTCCTCTTCTTCATGACTGCATTTATTACAGTGCACGACAATATACTTCATTAAGCTTTTCTTCTTTCATTTCGTCAGACCACATTAATCGCATTGATTTTACAAACAGAGCTGCAATGGTAACATGATTTACTTTCTCTAGCTCTTCGGATGTCAATAGAAACATTTTGCCCACACCTTCAGTTTGAAGTGCCCCAACAATAACATTAGCAACGGATCTGTTTGCAATATTTGTCGTTTCGTCTATAGATATCCACAATTTTTCATCTTTTAAGGTTTCTCTAATTTCACGTAAGACATCTTCATAACATTTATCTAAATAACCCGTAAGCAGAGTAGATTGTCGGGGTAGTGTTCTACCTGTATATTTTTGCAAAAATGATCTGACACATGGGTGTTCCAGTTTTTTAAATGGAATATTTGCCCTAACGAACATGTGGCCCAAGTCTTGGTAAAAATCACATTCCATATTTGAACTCGTGGGAATGGCTTCGACTTTCTTCCAATTCAACAACTTAAAACATTCCTTGTGTGTTTTAGAATTATAGTATTTTTGTACATGGTGTCTCTTGTTCCCCAGAAGATCGACTTTACATACCTCGCATGTAAGTTTTTTACCATCCGTGGAAAAGTGCTGCGATCCGAACTCCTCAACAAATCGCTGCAATTGTACAGCCGAGGCTTTTTTTTTTTCGCATATCGTAAACTATGTTGTAATGTAAAGGCAAATAAACGCTTTGCACTTACGGTAAACACAAGTAGAACTTATTAGAAGGACTGCGATAGAAAAAAAGTAAATACAGGAAATAGTGTAGAAGGACCAATAAAGAAGAATATGAAGAAGACAGGAAATTCAAATACGCCAGGAAATGCACAGGTATTGAAAACTATCTAAGACATCACATATAACATCAGAGAGCTCTGTGCGTACAATGGCTGTACCTTGTAGGTAAGACCCCTTCCCCCACCTCGTGACGTAGTCAAAGCTCTCAGTATAGTAAACTTGTGTCCACTGATAACGTACCCCATCTGCTCTCTTTGATTATTATATGACTTTCTTGTGTTAAATTCTATCGTACCTGGTTTACATGTTTCGACCTGTTATTGGTCTTCTTCAGAACTGGTCGTTGCTGGTCTTGGCAGCACACCTACAGAGACATCAACACAAACATGGAAATACTACACATCCAACCAAAAAGCCAGAAACTAAACACGCTAGAACAATATGAAATATACAGACACACAAAAACACACTCCAACGACATTCTCAACACACAATTCAATTTCAAAACACACACACTCTTTGACTCCACATTACTCTACACAAACACACCCCCACAGGAAACAAAACAAGAGGCGCCAAGACCAACAACGACCAGTTCTGAAGAAGACCAATTAACAGGTCGAAACATGTAAACCAGGTACGATAGAATTTAATACAAGAAAGTTATATAATACATATTCCGAAGTAAAAAAAATATTATTTATGCTCGATCATGCCGAAATGTAGTAATTATACACCTGGTAGTAGCCTTTTAATGGACCTCATTAAAGTACACCTATTCATTATAATTCAGTTGTTCAGCCAATGAGAAATCACCATTGTACCATTATAAAACCGCAAGTATCGATTATTCTCGGATATGCAATCGAAAGACAATTAGCGAAAAGTCACGGAGGCTAGAAATCCAATACTGTTGCAGAAGGTTATGTTCTGTTACTATAATAATTAGCGTTAATTGTAAATAATATTCAAATAAATTCAATTTGTCATCTCGTTTTTCAATTCTAAATCAATTTCCTGGTTTTATCAAGACTAATGTTTATGTTATTCTCTAGATTATATCAAGGCCAAATGACATTCGTGCCTCGGAAAAAATCAATATTTTCGTGTCTGCGCACATCTCACAATTCAGGTCAGTTCCGCTCCTCATTTACATAACCATAACATGAATACTTATGAATAATTTCAAGTTATAAATATGATCGAGCATAAAAAGTCGTATGAAACTTGCTTATAATGGTAATTAAGACGCTCGTATGAAAATTATGAAACTGGCTTGCGCTCGTTTCATAAACAAACATACTCGCATCTTAATTACTACCATTATAGGCTCGTTGCATAATGTACTATTAAATATATCATTGCACTTAAAATTGGAGATCTGATCATGTTGAAGGCCTACCGATGTGCAAGAGCTCCGAGACGTTGTTGGAATGGGGCAGAATTACTCCCACCTTGGCTAGGGGATGAAAAGTTCCCGTGTAACAGAGAGCTTAATAAAGGAATTGCACTCGGGCTTTGCAACCCTTCTGCTCCCAGGTTCTCATGGCAAAGGGTAAATGAGTATATCCAATCAGTTTCATTAGAGATGTTGACTTCTCCAGAAATAGCAGTCGAAGAGAACTTCTTGACTTGGGAGAGAACTTGGCGAATACAATTTCGTGTCAATCTACTTGATTAAGAGGGGAAGAGGGCTGTGATGTCTTAACCCTCTGCTTCCCCGCTTGTAATTAAGTGAATGCGAAATTCCGAGGCGGGCACCGATTGTGTTACGCTGGCTTGGCGGTTAATGAAAACAATTTCAGAAGCTGGAGAAGGGAGGAATCGGTATAAATCAGTGTCACTTTAACTTATGTCCACTTGCAGCCCGACGCAGACTTTCGTTGAGGTTTTCAGCAATTTGTTACTCGTTGTCCCTTCTACTTTATATCTCGTGACATTTCTATCTTCCTTCGGAAATAATGTAGTGTGGTAAAAATGTAGTAACAGAAAATAAGGAACTAGTCAAATAAACAAAGCAAAAAGACTCAAAAGTCAAAGTTTGTCTGTATTCGAGATAGCTCTACAGTTCACATGTCTGCTCCATGTGAGAGTCGATTTTCTTACTATGTTTCACAGTGTCAAAATATTACAAAAAATAGCAAAACAATAACAATATTACTAATAACCGTGTATAATTTTTTGCCAGATTTAGGCCTATGCAGAGATGGGGCAGAAAAAATAAATCATACATAAGTTAGCTCCGAAAATTATCGGAAATTCAAAGACCTAACCAAACAATTAGAAAGGGAAAAGAAAAAAGGAAGAGAGCTACTCGCAAAATTTATTGAAAGAAGGCGAAAATAACTGGGTTAGATTTTATAATTACACTTACAGAAGAAGGGGAAGACAGGAATCGATACCAGTTTTGAGAAACACTAATGAGCAAATAATTAGAGGGGCAAAAAAAAAAAACAAATTTATTGAACTCAAAATTTATTATGCGAATCTAGTCTTTCAGGTAAGGCTCCCTGTAAAGCAGATTTGAATAATTTCAAGAGAAGAATTCTTCCGGGGCCGGGTATCGATCCCGGGACCTCTGGTTGAACGTACCAGCGCTCTTTTCAACTGAGCTACCCGGGAACTCCACCCGACACCGTCTCAACTTTTCCCTTTATATCCACACAACTCGCGGTCCAGGGATCGATACCCGGCCCCCGAACAATTTTTCTCTTGAAATTATTCAAATCTGTTTTACAGGGAGCCTTACCTGAAAGACTAGATTTGCATAATATATACGTCACTGTGTACGTTAACAGAAAACCACAATTCCAAGTCACACAGAGTTTGTGTGCACTCGATGTGGGTCTCTGGCGTTTCGTCAGCCCACGCGAGTTGTGTGGATATAAAGGGAAAAGTTGAGACGGTGTCGGGTGGAGTTCCCGGGTAGCTCAGTTGGAAAGAGCGCTGGTACGTTCAACCAGAGGACTCGGGATCGATACCCGGCCCCGGAACAATTTTTCTCTTGAAATTATTCAAAATTAATTTCTATTTTCAATAAAAAGGAGGGAAAGATTGTAATCGATGAAAGTGAATGCACAGAGATGTTCGAAATAACGGCTAAAATGTTCGGGACGGAATAAAAAGACTCCAAAACCGAAAATCGCGAGGTCCAGACGATATTCCCGCAGAAATTATAAAGTCAGGAGATGAAGCCATGATCCCGTACTTAATGTGAATTTTTAATATATCAATAAATAGTTGTAATATCCCAGACGACTAGAAATCGGCTGTCATAATCCCCATATACAGGGTGTTTCAAAATAGAGGGCATAATTTTAGGTGTGTATTCCCCATACGTAGACAATACAAAAGTTCATTACAACATGTGTCCGGAAATGCTTGATTTCCGAGTTATGGCCTTCAAAACAGTGACATTCACGGGAACGATCTTCTTCCCGCAGGTGCCGTGACAGAAGATATTAACAGAGGACACTCTGACAGTTAATTCCGACGCGAAGGGTACATTGAGTGTATGTTCTGTGCGACATGTACTCAAATCAGGAGCTGGCAGAAGTGCACTTCATGTACGGTAAGGACGGCAATGCTGCGCTGGCTCGTCGTTTGTACCAGAAGAGGTACCCTGATCGATGGATAGGTAGAGGTGGCCCAATTATTTGGCCTCCACGCTCACCTGATTTGAACTCTATCGATTTCTACTTGTGGGGCCATTTAAAATCATTGTTGTATTCGTCTCCGGTGCCTGACATGGAATCCCTTCTGAATCGAATTGTGGCAGGTTGAGAGGAAATACGCAATACTCCTGGAATTTGGGATCGTGTTCTCAGGGCCATGGGTCATCGATGTGAGGCTTGTATTCAAGCAGGAGGTGGACATTTTGAACATCTGCTGTAAAGGTAAACTACCTGCGGGAAGAAAAACGTTCCGGTGAATATCACTGTTTTGAAGGCCATAACTCGGAAACCAAGTATTTCCGGACACATGTTGTAATGAACTTTATGTTCGACCATGCCGAAATGTAGTAATTATACACCTGGTAGCAGTCCTTTAATGCATGTCATTAAAGTACACCTACTCATTAAAATACAGGTGTTTTCAGTCAATGAAACTCAGCTTACAGGTGTTCAGCCAATGAAAAGTCAGCTTTGTACCGTTATAAAACCGCAAGTATCGATTATTCCCGGATATGCAATCGAAAGAGATTAGCGAAAAGTCACGGAGGCTGGAAATCCAATACTGTCGCAGAAGGTTATGTTCTGTTACTATAATAATTAGCGTTAATTGTAAATAATATTCAAATAAATTCAATTTGTCATCTCGTTTTTCAATGTCGAATTCAATAATCAAGGTTATACCAAGTTTAACGGGATTACATCAAGGTCAATGACATTATTGTTCCTCGGAAAAAATCAATACTTTCGCGTCTGCGCACATCTCACAATTCACGACCTAGAACAAGGTCACTTCCGATCTTGTCAGATACAAATAAAATGTATACATCTGAATAATTTCAAGTTAGAAGCATGGTCGAACAACATCGAAATGCCACTCTGTTAGTTGTTCCTAGCAACAGTAAACTCTGTAAGTCACATCCTAGTAACAGCGAACTGATTTGTTTGGGAAGTGGTATCCTAGCAACAACAAGAGTATGCCGTGAGGGAGGCACTTACTTACAACCCTGAGCGTGATCTCCGGGTCCTGCAGGCGCACGTCCCAGAGCAGGGGCAGCACCTCGTCGATGATCTGCGCCTTGTCCAGGCGGTCCAGCGTCTTCTCCACGCAGGACAGCACGTTCAGCACGATCTTGAGGTCGCCCGCGTTCTTCTCGTACACTCCCTTCGTCTTGGGCAGCACCATGCGTCGGATCGCCGTCTCGTCCAGGTACTCCGACACGTTCGTCACGGCCACCAGCGCTGCGCTCTGTCGGCAGAAACCACTCACCTTAGCTTCATATCGAGAGTGTAGTAGTGGGCCTACACCATCATATATAGTGGCGGATTAAGAACTGGAATCCGCCATGACGTGAATACAGAATGATGTAGTAAATAAATAAATAAATAAATAAATAAATAAATAAATAAATAAATAAGTAAGTAAATAAATAAATAAATAAGTAAATAAGTAAATAAATAAATAAATAAATAAATAAATAAAGTAATAAATAAAGTAAATAAATAATAACTAAATAAATAAATAATACATAAATAAATAAAATTCGTAAAAAAATAAAAAAATAAACAAAAACAAATGAATAAGTAAGTAAATAATAAATAAATAAAATTAATAAAAAATAAAATATATAAATAAATAAAAATAAATAAATAAATAAATAAATAAATAAATAAGAAAATAAGAAATAAATAAATAAAACACAAATGAATGGATGAATAAATAAATAAATAAATAAATAAATAAATCATCATCATCCTTGCATGTATTGGGCCTAGTGGCCCGTTACGGTCTCTTGCCAACGCTTGAACGGTCTGCCCATGAATCTCTTGCCCACAGGATGGTAATTTAAAATTTGGCGTGGATTAAAAACTGGAATCCGCCATGACGTGAATATAGAATGATGTAATAAATAAATAAATAAATAAATAAATAAATAAATAAATAAATAATATAATATAATAAATATACAGACAATAAATAAATAAAAATAAATAAAAATGAATAATAAATAAATAATATAGTAAAAATAAATAAATGAAAAACAAATAAATAAAAAAACAAACAAAAAATAAATAAATAAATAAAAACAAATTAACATATTAATAAATAAATAAACACAAGAATAAATAAATAATAAATAAATAAATACATGAAAACAAGTAAATAAATAAATAAAAATAAATAAAAAAACAACTGAATAAAATAATAAAAATGAGTCAATAAGTAAAAAATAAATAATAAAAAACAAATAAATAAATAAACAAATAAAAACAAATGAATAAATAATTAAAAAAGAAATGAATAAATAAATAAAAAAATGAATAAATAAATAAAAAACAAATAAATAAATAAAAACAAATAAACAAATGAATGTATAAATAAAAAACAAATGAATAAATAAATGAAAAACAAATAAATAAAAAAACAAACAAAAAATAAATAAATAAATAAAAAACAAATTAACATATTAATAAATAAATAAATACAAGAATAAATAAATAATAAATAAATAAATACATAAAAACAAGTAAATAAATAAATAAAAATAAATAAATAAAAATAAATAAAAAACAACTGAATAAATAATTAAAAAAGAAATGAATAAATAAATAAAAAACAAATAAATAAAAACAAATGAACAAATGAATGTATAAATAAATAAATGAATGAATAAATAAGTAAATAAATATCAGCATCGGAAACCCGTACCACCGCCAAAACTTCAGTACAGCCTATTTTTACTATTGCAGATGATAGATGAAATGAGGAGGAGGTGCAGAGTATTGCTGGAATGATAGAGGGGAAACAGTAGTCCTCAGAGAAAAACCCTCTTCAACGTCTGCTTTGTTCATCATAAATTTAATCACGACCTGGCTGGGGATCGAATTCGGACCGCTTGGATGGAAGGCCAGCGCGCTAGCACTTGGGCCACTACGCTGCAGACACACACGGGTTAATTGTACTGCATAGAGCTGACGGGAAGGAATGCGTGACGTAATACTGGAGTCATAACATTTACATCGCATTGCGTCTTAGTACTACGTGTCTTGAAAATATTAGTCGCGTTTGTAATTTAACATTTTAATGGGAAAGAATTTTTTTTGACCGTTAACCGTTAAGAATAAATTAAGTTATAAGTTATTCTCAAAGCATTTAAGTACTTAAATTTAATTTTCTTCTTTATTCAGGAATTTGACAATTTGAGACTAATTTAATCTGCAAAAAAAAAAAAAAATGTATACATTAATGGAATATTAGTATATAATTAATAAGTTTACAGTGTTATACTTTATTACATGAATAACGAATTTAAAGACTATCACGAAAATACACTTGTACTATCACGAAATTATACCATTCCTCCTAGAGTGCGAATTTTTTTTGTCTATATGTATCCCTTTTTTGTAAATATTGTATAAATTTATTTGAGGTAAAAACGCTGACATGTAACTTTCTGAAATCTAAGGAAGTGCGTACATTAAAAACATTTTGTTTTTAAATATGAACGTAATTTTTGCACCAAAACCGTGGTATCACGAAAATAGTCGAGAAACGATAAAATGAGAAATTATAGTATACATAGCATGGATTAAGTTCGTAATTGGGCGTGGAGTACTTGTACAAGAGTGCAGCTATTTGGCTACAAATATCATTTACATAATATAGTAAAACCTGTCTATGAAGGAACCTTTATAAGAAGGAAACCTGTCGATACCGGAAAGAAATCTCAGAACGGAACGATTTTATGCATGAAAGCAACTTCTGTAAGCCGAAACTTCCGTAACGCGAAAACCGATTTTTTGCTTGATCATTTAACAACACTGTATCAACTACGAGGTTATTTAGCGTCGATGGAATTGATGATTGCGAGATGATACCTGGAGAGATGAGGTCAAGGGTTCACAACAGATTATCTGACATTCACTTTACGGTTGAGGAAACCTCGGAAAAAACTCAACAGACAATCAGCCCAAGCGGGATTCGAAATTATAAAATAATTGCAAAGGTATGTTAAAATTTTAATACATCCTTGAATTCGTAATAACTGTCAAACTTTTGTAATGAATATTGTAGTAAAGATTCTAAAGTTTGTATTGTTAACAACCAACGACCTTGTTCCGCCATTTTAGGTTGCGTCACATCACTGGACATCAACCCCGATACTTGGGGAAGATGATCACTTTCTTTCGAGGTAAGGTAGCAATTTGTTGCAAGAGTTTTATTTTTTGTTTTATTGCAGGGAATGTGTAAATATTACGTAAGATCCTGTGATAGAAGTCAGTGGATTGAGGATAGTCTTCAACTTGCGATGGAACATGTTATAACAGGGGGTATGAACTGTTTTAGAGCATCGCAAGCATACGGGATTCCTTACCGTACCCTTAAACGCCGCCTAAAAAGAGTGATGACAAAAAAATGTACTGGATTGAATTCATTGTGTGCAAGAAGTGACTTTACGAGTCTTGCACACGGCAATAAAATCTGTACAATGATTGTGTTGCTAAGTGGTGATAAACGAGTGAGAAAGTGTCTATGAGCTTTAGAGTGTCATATATATATATATATATATATATATATATATATTAATTTTTCAGGAATTTGGTGTATCAAATCTAGAACAAATTTATAAACAAACATTGCTGATTTACTTCCATAAAAACCACAATAAATTTAAATTTGATCCTGACGAATACCATACGAGACAAAACTACAGTTTCTTTCTGAATAGCTACTCCCAAATGCAACACAACTGCTGGATTAAAACACAGCAGAAGTTTTGGACCCAAAATATATAATGAATTAATTAGAGCTTACCCTGAGCTAAGTATACTTAACACACACAGATTTAAGAAACAAATCAGATTAATTATTTAATTGTTTAAGCTAATTGAGTTAAAAATTGATACTCTAATATTTATGTACTTTTGTATTTTCTATTTGTATATAGATCCTATTATTACATGCTGTATTATTTTACCATTTATTAATGTTATTGTGCTCAATGAACTCTCGTAATTTTGTGATATATTTTGTATAACTGATCTGAACTGCGCCCGAGCACGAGCTTCTGCTCTTTCGGGCTGTAATGCCTAATGTAGCTCAAGTGTAAAGTATTAAATAAAAAAAAAAGTAAACGTGTTAATTTCATTTGCCATCATACCTGACTATCGGGGAAAGATGCCTACATTGCAGGCTAGAAGAAAACCTGTATCTATATACAAGGTAATTAATGTTTTCTGTTTTGTACAATTAATTTAAACGGAAGCCGGCTAACAAATCTGCGATTTGCTGACGACGTGGTCCTGTTTGCGAAATCTCCACAAGAATTACAGTTAATGTTACAACAGTTGTGCTTACACAGCAAAGCAGCAGGTCTGAAAATGAACATGCTAAAAACGCAGGTAATGTCAAACGGACCAACAATCCCAGTATCAGTGGATGGACAACCACTTCAATACGCGGATGAATACACTTATCTGGGACAACTAATCTCTTTCAAGGACAGAACAGGAAAGGAAATAAATAGAAGGATCTCCCTGTCCTGGAAGGTATTTTGGGCTCTTAAATGCATTCTGCTTGACAAAACCTTTAGCAGAAAAACTAAAATACAGGCACTGCAGACCTGTGTTTATCCTGTACTACTTTATGGGTGCCAAACATGGTCGCTAACAGGGAAACACAGGACCAAACTAAAGGGACATCATTTTATTTTTACTTCAATTTTTATTGTACCTGAGTTTTTGAATGTACTTCACTCCCACCCCTTCTACTAATGAAGTTCACCCGTCCTCCACACAGATCCAAGACCGCATATACAGTCGTAGTAGCCTTATGGTTATAGTAAACAGTACGTTCCAAAAATATGTTCGCGCTTTCCAGTTACTAAAGAGCTTTCAATATTGAATCTTTTCGCACAGGTACTGTCGTCCATTTGCCTACGTCGCATCCCGGTTTCCCCCACCTGTTTCTATTCGCCTCCCTGTAGGGCTCTTTTCTGAGAACATTAATTTCTGTTACGAATTGGACGTCTTCGTAATATTATATCCTTACAATTGTTTAAAATAACTTAAATAAAAGGGCCTCGTTAAGTAATTAACTGTCACGTGATCCTCTCCCTTTCTACGATACTACGACATAACCACTTGGACGGACAGTAGATAGCATGTCTAGTAATTTTATCTTTTTGGATCGGGCAGAAGTGAAGATTGAATTTCCAATACGTAAGGTCTCTTTTATAGAGTAGGTACAGAATTATTTCAACATGAGTTACTGATACGAAGTACGAACCTGGTAATTGGAATTACGTGCAATAGTCTATAGTGTAATAATACGCACATTAGAATTGAAGCCCGTATCGAAATGAAAAGCCACCATTTTCAAAAATGTGCTTAAATATCCAAAATATGATTATTTTTCAATTTAACTTCATTCTCTATAGTGTACGCTAATGTGCTATAGACAGTATAATATAAACTGCATAATGAATACGCATGGAAAGCTCAGTTCGTGAGTAAAAACACTCATTGTTAATACTTACTTTATTTCGATTAAACAAAAGCCTAATGAAAATTATCAAACTCAATATTGCGATATTTCCTAGTTTACGTAAATGGATGAACTACTTTTCTTCCCTCCTATACCTAATAAAGTGATTTGTTTGTATTTTACGCCAGTATCATCGAACTCCAGTCGTGGAAGAGGCTAGCAAAGGTATAGCCAGGTTAATATTAGAAATGTTAGTAAAAATAAAATGATGAATCTGTACAAACGTGTCAAAGGAAAATGATGCACAAAATTATGGGCGTATCACTGAAGGAGAAAATCCCAAATGCGACACTGTACCAACTGGCAGATACACAGGACATCACACATGCAGCCATTACATCCAAATGGAAATGGGGTGGACACGTGGCCAGGCTACCAGGCGACAGATGGACATACCGAGCTACCATGTGGGACCCCCGTATAGGAAGGAGACTTCAGGGCAGACCTCGGCGCAGATGGGAAGACTTCTTCAGAGAACAGGCAGGTCAACAATGGTCCAGAGAGGCAAGAGACAGAAGAAAGTGGAAACTACTCGAGGGACATTTGTGCATAGACGGGAAGTTGTAAAAGGCAGTAAGAGAACCATTGTTAAAGGAATTCAAGTTCTTAGACTTAAATGCCACGTCCAGGCTTCGAGACTTTGGACCCGATACAATAAGTTTACTGTGCATGTACCATAGGATTGTTGACTCGCTGCAGGTAGTGTTGAGGTAACAACTTTGCTATTTAGAGTAGAGTAGGGTAGTATGGGGAAACATACACATAATATGTGTACATATTATGTACATTCTGAATGGCAATGTCAAGAGAATATGAAAAACATTTATTCTCCTGTCTTTTATAAGCATTTATGTTTAATTATACACAATGTTAATGTTGGAAATAAACATGTATCAATTTTAGTTTCTTCATTTATCCCATTGGTCGTATTTAGGAAGTGCAGTTACAGTACCGATTTGCAATGTATTACAAGATACATTTTCATTGTCTCAAACGTAAATCTTTTTCGGTTATCTGCCAAACAGTTTGTACTGTGAAAAGCTGCGCTCTACGTCGCATGACGTGATAGGAACAAAACGAAAAAACCTAACATCATTGCAGTCTCTAAGAGACAGTCCTTTATTCTCGGGTGACTCTATATCTACTAATTTGCTGTTTATATTACACAATGTTCCATATCCGTTATTTTTACATAAAATTGATTTCCACTTTTGTTTTACAGATTCAATAACCTGTGTACTTGGTGTTTCATTAATTCTCTGTGTCATTTCCTCAATTAATTTGAGGGCTTCCAGCATCTCTTGCTGTGACTTTTCTAACCGTGTGATAGTTTCAGACACAGTTTGAAAATAGGTTTGTATGAAAACTAAATTATTCGTCGGAACCATCAAATCCAGAGCGTTTTTCTTTGCGTATTTGTTGGCATTCATTCTACAGTACCCCCACCCACTGTACGCTTTACCACTACACTCAGTACGCCGTTATGCGGATTTCCCATAGAACAACTCTATTGGGTCCGAAGTCTCGAAGCCTAGTCACGTCTAACGTGAACTAGCTTATCACGTTAGACAAATAGAGCTTTCCCTTATTTTAAGGAGGCCCTTGCCCTTCATCGGACACAATAGGCTATCTTTATCTTTATCTTTATCTTTATCTTTACTAAAACTATAGTTTCAAAATATCTTCCAAACTTTGATATTGCAATATGAAATTCAAAACTAAATGAACAGTATCTTAAATTTTCAATCAAAGAAAAAGTCAGGCATCTTCCCCCGATCCACTCTAGATGGAAAACACGGTCGTTTAACAGAAGAGCGTCACAAGTGAAATGCCTGGCACTTCAAACTGCCGGCGTGTGACTCCTGCTACAAGGCGAGAATTAGAGCTGGCGATCAGACTGAATAGCGAGGGAAATTGGATTGTGTGCGCGGTAACCTAATTACACCTCTGCAAGCAACAGTCGCTCGCGTCTCGTAATTAAAAGCGAATCTGCAACACACTTTTAGCTAGAGGACTAGGAGAAGATTTGCTAGTTCGCAGGCCTGTTCTCCAACACATAGCGGACATGTACACTGGCGTTCATATATACCTGACCCATACTAATCGACAGTGATTGATAATTTGTTCGTGTAAGTGTGGTTTCATTAGTTATTACGTTACAAATAATTAATGGCGAAAATAACAGTGTTGCCAATAGTATGTTGGCCTAAATATACCTGCATTATTTATGGATTTAGTCTCTATGTCAGCCGTGGCGAAAATGTGATCGTGTGCCGAGCCACTGTGTAACTTACAACGTGCATAGCACCTATGGAGGGAGGCGGACACCCGAAGGGGAAGTGAAACAACTGTCTGACTTATTAACGGATTTTCATTTTCCTTATGCCAAGCACTTATATATAATTTTATACAGTATAAGGTTACAAATTAATGTTTAGTACATGTAACGAAGAAAGAAATGAATAAGAAAACATAGGACACATTATCACAACCTAATGTTTCTGCGACAGAGTTTCAACATCAAGAATTATATCACTTACTGCCAGTAGTAGTTGATCACAAAGGTATTTGACTGTCAGTCGTGATCTAAATTTGGTTTTTACTATTTTCATTGTTGAAAATAATTTTTCACAAACGTAAGTTGTAGCAAACATGGCTTCAACAGAGCAAGCGAAAGAACGAAGCTTCGGATATTTATATTTTGGCAAAGATTTGAAAAGTTCAACATCTGTCAAGTCCTTACATCTAGCTTTCATTTAACATCACATTATAAATCTGTGAGTTTAAATTGAAGATCTAACTACATTATTCGTACATCTGCTGAAAAAGGATCGATGTACAGAGATGATGATGATGATGATGATGATAATAATAATAATAATAATAATAATAAATAATAATAATAATAATAATAATAATAATAATAATAATAATAATAATAATGGCAGCAAAAAAAAATGCGTCCTCCCATAATACTTGAAACTTTCGTTTTTGTAGATCTACATGGTTTCGAGAAAGACATTGCGACGACACGCCACTCGCAGGTCAGAGACAAATACAAATGGAACGGAGTTCGACTCCAGTGAGTGAGAGGGTGGGGGTTGGGGGAGGTAGGAAGCAAGAGAAATGCATAGCTATCATTGCGAGCCACAATGTGCTCGCGAGTCATATTTTCGTCACGGCTGCTTTATGTTAATAAAATATAGAAAATACTTTTTTCTTTAAAATAAACCTTGAATGTTCAATTTCAGACTCATGTTAAATTGCTTGGTTTGACCCTTGATAATAAATTGAATTGGAATCGTCATATAGAATTACACTGTATTAAATTATCTAGAGTTATTTTTCTGTTAAGACAATTGAAAACTTTGGTATCCAAATCTTATCTTAGAATATCATATTATGCCTTTTTAATAGCTTATTGTTGTATGGGATTCGTATTTGGGGTAATTGCTCTGGTGTATCAAAATTACTTATTTTGCAAAAAAACGCCTTACATGTCATTACGACTGCCCCTTTTAATGCTGATTGCAAACCGTTATTTAAACAAGAGAAAATACTGACTGTAGTGAATCTCTATATATTTTAATGTTTACTTAGGATAAAAAAAGAGAATAACTAACTATAGTAGTGGACGAGATGTATCTATATATGTAATTTGAACTGGTAATGGAAATTACGGGAAAACGGCTGAACAGATTTTAATAAATGACCCCTCATTTTGAAGCTTGGAACCCAAAGTTTTTCAGAAAAATAGTAGTTTTCAGTGAAATGTCAATTTTTCAACATAATTTTCCTATTTTCCAAAATCCATCTGTCGTCACTATTAATTGCATTTCAGAATAAAACAAAACACACGCTACACTAAACAATATTACACGAAGGCCATGCTCTGCAAGAATGCTGACATATTAGAGCTCAAATTAAATTGGTTATTAAAAACTTTAAGACTTACTAAAAATAATTTACAGGTCTGATTCTGTGGTGTGTAATTTTCTGAGTACAGCTGTGTATTAGACATTAAAAACTACAAAACTTGAGGTGGTTTGATGACATTATAACCATTAGAAATTAAATACTATTATAGTTAATGCCATGCTGTGACTATTTTTCATTAATTATACATATTAATGCTATATTGATGATGTGAAAGTGAAACTTTTTTGCGTCATGTAAGGAGATGTAGAGAATATCTTAAATTACATCTTCATTTCTATAATTTACCTAGTGGCGGCTATGTATAAACTACAAAACTTACGTAATATAATAATAATATTGTTATTAAAAATCAAATATTTTTATAGTTATTAATCAAGTGGGGTTTGGTCCTATTCATATGATGAAAGAGTACTGGAACGGAGAAAAATTCTCTCCGGCGCCGGGATTTGAACCCGGGTTTTCAGCTCTACGTGCTGATGCTTTATCCACTAAGCCACACCGGATACAACTCCGACGCCGGTTAGAATCGTCTCAGATTAAGCTCCAACTCTTGGGTTCCCTCTAGTGGCCGCCCTCTGCACTACGTCATAGATGTCTATGAACGCAGGACCGAAGTCCACACATGTGCTGAGGTGCACTCGATATGAGTGACTAGTTGGCCGGGATCCGACGGAATAAGCGCCGTCTTAAATCACCAAGTGATTTACGCATATCATATATATTATTTTAATGTACCGAAGTACATATGGTATTTCCATATTTTCATATATTTAATGGCGGTGTGGTGTAGATATTTATATGCGTGATTCTCTTCAGTATTGTCTCGAGAGAGCGCAAAAATTAGAGTTCCTAAGGAAAGACCAAAAGGTATTACTTACTGACAAAATAAGAGGCCTACAAGATTTTGTAGTCTCACGATCATTTCAGCAAGATCTCTTAGGAGGATAAAATGATTTTACCCTCTACATTTGAAGGTAGTTTACGACAGCAGCTATACCAAGATGCTATGTCTATTGATCGAAAGCATAGCAAACCTTACATTTTTTAAACTTTCACCTACAATCCGCAATGACCTGAAATAGCTATTGCTTTACTCCCATATGAAAAACCGACTGATCGTCCTGACATTGTTATTTGCGTTTTCGCGTTCAAACTAAAAAACTGAAGATGTCTAGGGTCAAGAAAAAGTATTTGGCATAAAAAAAGCCATTCAGAGGGAGTATGTTTCATTACTACGGAAGCAAATAACTTTCAAAATGCCTGGCATTCTTCGTTGAAAATAAATCTGAAAAAAATTGAACTTCTAACGAACTTAGTTTGCAGTATTTGCTGCACAAGCCACTAGTATAATTATAATACCAGGTCCAGTTATCTTCTGCTTGAAGCGGCAGTTAGATTGAATAAATCAAAGTGTTGGCTTGATTCAATGTCTCTAAAATTATTTAACAAACTATCTTATGAGGCTCATAGTGTTACTTTATCTAGATTTAGAAACGTTTTACAGAAATGGCTTTTTGATAATCCTTTTTATGTGAGTGAATATTTTGAACAAGCAGGAACCCTTCACTTCTAATATTAATTTTATTTTATTTTTAATCTGTACTTGTGTTTTTGTATAGACTGACTATGCCCATAGCATTGTTTTATGTTTATGGCTGTAATTAAATTAAATCAAATTAACTCAAAATTTCATTCCATTCTGCTGATTGTAAAAAAAAAATAATACTTTTAGCGAGAAGCTGCTGATATTGTCAATTATGAGAATAATTTTATTTTACAGGGACATCACTTTATTTTTACTAACATTTCTAATATTAGCCTGGCTATATCTTTGGATCAACGGTTAAGAACCGAAAACACCGTTTGCTATCCCCTTCCACGACTGGAGTTGGTGGATACTGGCATAATATACAAACAAATCACTTTACTAGGTATAGGAGGGAAGAAAAGTAGTTCATCCATTTACGTAAACTAGGAAATATCAAGCTTTTAAGTTTGATAATTTTCATTACGTTTTTGTTTAATCAAAATACAGTACAGTATTAACAATGAGTCACGAACTGAGCTGTCCAGCGGACGTATTCATTATGCAGTGTATATTATACTGTCTATAGCACATACGCGTAAGTTACACTGTAGAATTTGTTAAATTGAAAAATAATCATAATATAAAGATCTGAACACATTTTTGAAAATGGTGGCCGTTCAATTCGGTACAGGCTTCAGTCCTAATGTGTATAATTCCAATTACCAGTTTCGTCCTTCGTACCAGTAACTCATGTTGAAATAATTCTGTACCTACTCTATAAAACAGTACCTGACGAACTGTAAATTTAATCTTCACTTCTGCCCTATCCGAAAAGATAAAATTACTCAGACGTGCTATCTACTGACCGTCCAAGTGGTTATGTCGCAGGGTATAGAAAGGGGGAAAATCACATGACAGTTAATTACTTAACGAGGCCCTTTTACTTAAGTTATTTTAAACACTTGTATAATATTACGTAGACGTCCAATTCCTAACAGAAATTAACGTTCTCAGAAAAGAGCTAAAACAGCCCAGCCACTAACTAGCCTTTACAGTGAGGCGAATAGAAGCAGGTGGGGGAAACCGGGATGCGACGTAGGCAAATGGACGACAGTACCTGTGCGAAAATGATCCAATATTGAAAGCTCTTTCGTCACTGGAAAACGTGAACATATTTTTGGAACGTACTGTTTACTATGGGTAGCTCAGGTGGTAGAGCAGATGGCTACGGACTGAAAGGTCCGGGGTTCGATCCCAGGTGGTGACAGGATTTTTTCTCGTTGCCAAACTTTCAGAACGGCCCCGAGGTTCACTCAGCCTCCTATAAAATTGAGTACTGGGTCTTTCCCGGGGGTAAAAGGCGGTCAGAGCGTGGTGCCGACCACACCACCTCATTCTAGTGCCGAGGTCATGGAAGCATGGGGCTCTACCTCCATGCCCCCCAAGTGCCTTCATGGCATGTTACGGGGATACCTTTACCTTCACTTTTACTGTTTACTATGACCGTAAGGCTATTATGACTGTATATGCGGTCTTGGGTCTGTGTGGAGGACGGTTGAACTTCATTAGTAGAAGGGGTGGGAGTGAAGTGCATTCAAAAACTCAGGTACAATAAAAATTGAAGTAAAAATAAAACGATGTCCCTGTACTTAATCTACATATTGGTTTTGAATGTATAAATAATAACAACTTTGAAAGGGAATGAAAAAGCTGAACTGGCTGAAATTATGTCGTAAGAAACGTTTTGTAATCATAAGAGAATACAGATGAATAAAAATACAGTATTATACATCTCGATTAAACACTTTTAAAGCTTTATATCACTTAAGAATATAGTTGTAATAACCACTTTCATGTGTTTAAATGAATACTTTGTTGTAAATTACCTAGTTGAACAGTTTCGGCTTCGTGTCAGCCATCTTCAGAACTAGTGACGTCCTTGCTTCTTCCGGTTTCTTCATTTGTTTTGCTGGGGGGGTGCATTTGTGTTTGATAATGTGCAGTCAAATAGGATGTGTGTTCTGAAATTCAGTCGTGTATTGAGGATGTGTTGTGTTGTACGAAATACAGGGTGATTCACGAGGATATACCGTCACTTACGGAGATTTTTTTTATTTATTTTATTGGGTTATTTTACGACGCTTTTTCAACATCTAAGTTATTTAGCGTCTGAATGAAATGAAGGTGATAATGCCGGTGTAATGAGTCCGGGGTCCACCACCGAAAGTTACCCAGCATTTGCTCGTATTGGGTTGAGGGAAAACCCCGGAAAAAAACCTCAACCAGGTAACTTGCCCCGACCGGGATTCGAACCCGGGCCACCTGGTTTCGCGGCCAGACGCGCTGACCGTTACTCCACAGACATACGGAGATTATTTCCGAAGACATTCTAAGCAAGAAATGGCATATAAACATGTGTTCTTATCTCAATATTTTCAGAGTTACACTAATTTATACAGAATACAATATTTACGTCACTGGACGATCAGGAGAATTTAGGAGTGAAGCAGGAGATGGAGATAAGTACGTAAGTAAACAGAGGATAGAATAGTAGGGAATTAATAAGTGATGTAAATGTTGTAAAATAGAGAAAATGGAAATGTAGGCAAATAATTTAGGAGAAAATAGCTAACCAAGAATGATAAAGAGTAGGTAGGTTTGAGAATGCTTACTTACTGGCTTTTAAGGAACCCGGAGGTTCATTGCCGCCCTCACATAAGCCCGCCATTGGTCCCTATCCTGAGCAAGATTAATCCATTCTCTATCATCATATCCCACCTCCCTCAAATCCATTTTAATATTATCTTCCCATCTACGTCTCGGCCTCCCTGAAGGTCTTTTTCCCTCCGGCCTCCCAAATAACACTCTATATGCATTTTTGGATTCCCCATACGTGCTACAAGCCTTGCCCATCTCAAACGTCCGGATTTAATGTTCCTTATTATGTCAGGTGAAGAATACAATGCGTGCAGTTCTGTGTTGTGTAAGTTTCTCCATTCTCCTGTAACTTCATCCCTCTTGGCCCCAAATATTTTCCTAAGAACCTATTCTCAAACACCCTTAATCTCTGTTCCTCCGTCTAAGTGAGAGTCCAAGTTTCACAACCATAAAGAACAACCGGTAAAATAACTGTTTTATAAATTCTAACTTTCACATTTTTCGACAGCAGACTGGATGATAAAAGTTTCTCAACCGAATAAAAACAGGAATTTCCCATATTTATTCTGTGTTTAATTTCCTCCCGAGTATCATTTATATTTGTTACTGTTGCTCCCAGATATTTGAACTTCTACACATCTGCAAAAGATAAATTTAGAATTTTTATATTTCCATTTCGTAAAATATTCTGGTCACGAGACATAATCATATACTTTGTCTTTTCGGGATTTACTTCCAAACCTATATCTTTATTTGCTTCCAGTAAAATTCCCGTGTTTTTCCTAATCGTTTGTGGATATTCTCCTAACATATTCACGTCATCCGCATAGACAAGCAGCTGATGTAACCCGTTCAATTCCAAACCCTCTCTGTTATCCTGGACTTTCCTAATGGCATACTCTAGAGCAAAGTTAAAAAGTAAAGGTGATAGAGCATCTCCTTGCTTTAGCCCACAATGAATTGGAAACGCATCTGACAGAAACTGACCTATACGAACTCTGCTGTACGTTTGACTGAGACACATTTTAATTAATCGAACTAGTTTCTTGGGAATACCAAATTCAATAAGAATATCATATAAAACTTCTCTCTTAACCGAGTAATATGCCTTTTTGAAATCTATGAGTAACTGATGCACTGAGAATAGAGAACAAAAAAATAACGTAATAATTAACAAAATTAATGTACAATGTTTAATAGGAAAGCGAGAAATGGAAGGGAGACAGTCTGAGTATGAGAGAAAATAGAAGAGAATAGATAGAGAAGGGCAGATAGAAATTCATTTAAAACAAAAGAATAAAAAGTAATCAGGTAATACTTCTCAAATGAATATATTAACATAAAATGATATATTAAAGGGATAGTGGATCGAAAAGCAGAAATGTAAAGGTCCACTATAACTATGAATTTTAAAGATGGCTGACAAATAAATATCAATATCAAAATAACGAAATCGTTTTTCATTTTCGCTCGCGCTTCGTATTTCCTGCTAAATGATTGTTGGAAAACCATGTATATTAATGACATGTTCTCTTTCAGCAGTTGGTATCACTGCGATTGCATCGAGTGCCTTTGTGCTGTGCAGACAGAGGCAGGTAATTGCGTTTGCTGGTCGCATCGCTCCTGGCGCCCAGATCGTAATTCGGCGGTGTAAATAGCTTCCTAGTTTCTCACCATTACATGAATCGATGTGCCGAAAACTCATTGTGTCCGTTATTTGCAGCGGTTTGCGTAGCCGACATCCAATTCACAGATCAGGGTTTCTTCGCGTTGCAAGTCAGGGGTTGGCAAACGCTGGTTGTCGTTGCAGTCTTCCGAACTACGAAGATTCTTCCTCGACCAACGTAGAGCACTTATGTTCTGTAATTAATTGACTCATTCATTTACTCACTCACAGACACTGCCTCAGTCACTTGTACATACTCAATAGTCATACTCATTACCACGAAGAAATACTGTCGCTTCCTCATAGACACATATCAAATACGATGTATTCACTCACTCACTCACTCACTCACTCACTCACTCACTCACTCACTCACTCACTCACTCACTCACTCACTCACTCACTCACTCACTCACTCACTCACTCACTCATTCACACCGAGACATTAGGGCCGATTGTATAAACCATTTAATCTTAGATCATAGGTTAAATTGATCCTCGTTCTAGCTGAACTTGGAATTTTGTGTTGTATAAAGTCTAATCTGAGATTAATTTGTCTTAAACTAAAGTCAACTTTGACTAAAGAGATTGTATAAACCATTTAATCTTAGATCAGAGGTTAAATTGATCCTCATTCTAGCTGAACTTGGAATTTTGTGTTGTATAAAGTCTAATCTGAGATTAATTTGTCTTAAACTAAAGTCAACTTTGACTAAAGAGATTGTATAAACCATTTAATCTTAGATCAGAGATTAAATTGATCCTCGTTCTAGCTGAACTTGGAATTTTGTGTTGTATAAAGTCTAATCTGAGATTAATTTGTCTTAAACTAAAGTCAACTTTGAATAAAGAAATTTCTCCGTTTAAGTTAGATGATTCAAGTTGAGTTATTTCTTTTCTGTTTGAAATATACGAGTGGCAGATTGTGCAAAAAGAATAACCATTATTATTAATATTAATAGATATGATAGGTACATTTATATAACATAACCTATAATTATATTATGTTTATAACAACCATTAATTATTAATGGATATGATACGTTGGCCTACATTCATAAATTTTCAATTAAGTCTAATACTAAACGAAACTTGTCGTTTTATAAAGCTTTATTATGTTTAGCAGTATCAAACACCATAACATGATAACAATTTGGAGAACTGTCAATCTTCTTCTTATTGTCCGCCATTATTTACAATGCACAAAACAAACCAGTGTCTCCAACAGAGTGTACGGAAAGTCGCCAGAAAGTAGTTGGAAAGTCGCTTAAATTTCTCATTATCAACAAAGAAAGAATAAATTTTGTCACTATGGGTGCTAAAAAGGTCGCTAAATCCCTATTTAAGCAATATAAAAGTTAAAAGAAATTTTATTGTCGTTAAAAAGAGTTAAAGTCGCTAAATTGGCAACACTGAACAAACCTGTACAACATGGCCCGCGCATCACATACTTCACCTGTTTATGCGATGTTGCCAAATCCTTTTCACGTGAACTTAGATTGCATTTGAACCAAGGTAATATGATCGCAGAAAAGTTTTATACAATAGAAGTGTCTGAACTCTTGGACACTTTTAAACACTCTGTATATTCACGCACACACTCAGAGATACATTCACTCACACACTCAGATATACACAGTATTAAGAAAAAGGTATCCAATATTTCAGGAGGTGCTAATATGCATCAAAACAAGAAAATAATGTCTAATAAACAAGGGTCCCACAACACATACTTTCTGAGACCTGAACACTTGTTTATAGAAGGTGCTCAATGTGACGTCCATTCATGGCAATGCATTCCTCTGCCCTCCGGCGTAAGGAATCACGCACTCTTTGAAATTTGTTTTAATATGTTAATCAGAAAGTCCTGATAACGATCACCAGTTGATCTCTGTGGTAGCACGTATGACCCGATTAATCTATCACCAAGAACGCCTGCCCATAAGTTGATTGAGAATCGGTGCTGATGCCTTGTTTCTTCAATTGCAGCCCACACATGCTGATTACAAAAATTCACAACACCATCTCTGCTGAACCCCGCTCATATCCGCAACCAGACTTTTGTTTTCAGTATTCCTTGCGACGTATCATTATTCCATGCCAGGGGTGTCAACTACGATGTGATTATCTAGTAGTCTGCTGTATTGTAGGACAGAAAAATAAATTGTCATGAATGGACGTCAGATTGAGCACCTCCTATGAACAAGTGTTCAGATCTCAGAAAGTATGTGTCGTAGGACCATGTTTATTAGATATTATTTTCTTGTTTTGATACATACTATCACCTTCTAAAATATTGGATACTTTTTTTTAACACCCTGTATGTTCACGCACACACTCAAACATACATTCACTCACACACTCAAACATACATTCACTCACACACTCAAACATACATTCACTCACACACTGAAACATATATTCACTCACACACAAACATACATTCACTCACACACAAACATACATTCACTCACACACTGAAACATATATTCACTCACACACAAACATACATTCACTCATACACAAACATACATTCACTCACACACTCAAACATACATTCACTCACACACTCAAACATACATTCACTCACACACTCAAACATACATTCACTCACACACTGAAACATATATTCACTCACACACTCAAACATACATTCACTCACACACTGAAACATATATTCACTCACACACTGAAACATATATTCACTCACACACAAACATACATTCACTCACACACAAACATACATTCACTCACACACTCAAACATACATTCACTCACACACTCAAACATACATTCACTCACACACTCAAACATACATTCACTCACACACTCAAACATACATTCACTCACACACTCAAACATACATTCACTCACACACTCAAACATACATTCACTCACACACTGAAACATATATTCACTCACACACAAACATACATTCACTCACACACAAACATACATTCACTCACACACTGAAACATACATTCACTCACACACTCAAACATACATTCACTCACACACTGAAACATATATTCACTCACACACAAACATACATTCACTCACACACAAACATACATTCACTCACACACTCAAACATACATTCACTCACACACTCAAACATACATTCACTCACACACTCAAACATACATTCACTCACACACTGAAACATATATCCACTCACACACAAACATACATTCACTCACACACTCAAACATACATTCACTCACACACAAACATACATTCACTCACACACTCAAACATACATTCACTCACACACTCAAACATACATTCACTCACACACTCAAACATACATTCACTCACACACTCAAACATACATTCACTCACACACTCAAACATACATTCACTCACACACTGAAACATATATTCACTCACACACAAACATACATTCACTCACACACTCAAACATACATTCACTCACACACTCAAACATACATTCACTCACACACTCAAACATACATTCACTCACACACTCAAACATACATTCACTCACACACTCAAACATACATTCACTCACACACTCAAACATACATTCACTCACACACAAACATACATTCACTCACACACTGAAACATACATTCACTCACACACTCAAACATACATTCACTCACACACTGAAACATATATTCACTCACACACAAACATACATTCACTCACACACAAACATACATTCACTCACACACTCAAACATACATTCACTCACACACTCAAACATACATTCACTCACACACTCAAACATACATTCACTCACACACTGAAACATATATCCACTCACACACAAACATACATTCACTCACACACTCAAACATACATTCACTCACACACAAACATACATTCACTCACACACTCAAACATACATTCACTCACACACTCAAACATACATTCACTCACACACTCAAACATACATTCACTCACACACTCAAACATACATTCACTCACACACTCAAACATACATTCACTCACACACTGAAACATATATTCACTCACACACAAACATACATTCACTCACACACTCAAACATACATTCACTCACACACTCAAACATACATTCACTCACACACTCAAACATACATTCACTCACACACTCAAACATACATTCACTCACACACTCAAACATACATTCACTCACACACTCAAACATACATTCACTCACACACTGAAACATATATTCACTCACACACAAACATACATTCACTCACACACAAACATACATTCACTCACACACTCAAACATACATTCACTCACACACTCAAACATACATTCACTCACACACTCAAACATACATTCACTCACACACTCAAACATACATTCACTCACACACTCAAACATACATTCACTCACACACTCAAACATACATTCACTCACACACTCAAACATATATTCACTCACACACACAAACATACATTCACTCACACACTGAAACATACATTCACTCACAAACTCAAACATACATTCACTCACACACTCAAACATACATTCACTCACACACTCAAACATATATTCACTCACAAACTCAAACATACATTCACTCACACACTGAAACATACATTCACTCACAAACTCAAACATACATTCACTCACACTCAAACATACATTCACTCACAAACTCAAACATACATTCACTCACACTCAAACATACATTCACTCATACACTCAAACATACATTCACTCACACACTCAAACATACATTCACTCATACACTCAAACATACATTCACTCACACACTCAAACATACATTCACTCATACACTCAAACATACATTCACTCACACACTCAAACATACATTCATTCACAAACTCAAACATACATTCACTTACAAACTCAAACATACATTCACTCACACACTCAAACATACATTCACTCACACACTCAAACATACATTCACTCACACACTCAAACATACATTCACTCACACACTCAAACATACATTCACTCACACACTCAAACATACATTCACTCACACACTGAAACATATATTCACTCACACACAAACATACATTCACTCACACACAAACATACATTCACTCACACACTCAAACATACATTCACTCACACACTCAAACATACATTCACTCACACACTCAAACATACATTCACTCACACACTGAAACATATATTCACTCACACACAAACATACATTCACTCACACACTCAAACATACATTCACTCACACACTCAAACATACATTCACTCACACACTCAAACATACATTCACTCACACACTCAAACATACATTCACTCACACACTGAAACATATATTCACTCACACACAAACATACATTCACTTACACACTCAAACATACATTCACTCACACACTCAAACATATATTCACTCACACACACAAACATACATTCACTCATACACTCAAGCATACATTCACTCACACACTCAAACATACATTCACTCACACACTCAAACATACATTCACTCACACACTCAAACATATATTCACTCACACACACAAACATACATTCACTCATACACTCAAGCATACATTCACTCACACACTCAAACATACATTCACTCACACACTCAAACATACATTCACTCACAAACTCAAACATACATACATTCACTCACACTCAAACATACATTCACTCACACAAAAACATATATTCACTCACACACTCAAACATACATTCACTCACACACTCAAACATACATTCACTCACACACTCAAACATACATTCACTCACACACTCAAACATACATTCACTCACACAAAAACATATATTCACTCACACACTCAAACATACATTCACTCACAAACTCAAACATACATTCACTCACACACTGAAACATACATTCACTCACAAACTCAAACATATATTCACTCACACACTCAAACATACATTCACTCACAAACTCAAACATACATTCACTCACACACTGAAACATACATTCACTCACACACTCAAACATACATTCACTCACACACTCAAACATACATTCACTCACACACTCAAACATACATTCACTCACACACTGAAACATATATTCACTCACACACAAACATACATTCACTCACACACAAACATACATTCACTCACACACTCAAACATACATTCACTCACACACTCAAACATATATTCACTCACACACACAAACATACATTCACTCACACACTGAAACATACATTCACTCACACACTCAAACATACATTCACTCACAAACTCAAACATACATTCACTCACACAAAAACATATATTCACTCACACACTCAAACATACATTCACTCACAAACTCAAACATACATTCACTCACACACTGAAACATACATTCACTCACAAACTCAAACATATATTCACTCACACACTCAAACATACATTCACTCACAAACTCAAACATACATTCACTCACACACTGAAACATACATTCACTCACACACTCAAACATACATTCACTCACACACTCAAACATACATTCACTCACACACTGAAACATATATTCACTCACACACAAACATACATTCACTCACACACAAACATACATTCACTCACACACTCAAACATACATTCACTCACACACTCAAACATATATTCACTCACACACACAAACATACATTCACTCACACACTGAAACATACATTCACTCACAAACTCAAACATATATTCACTCACACACTCAAACATACATTCACTCACAAACTCAAACATACATTCACTCACACACTGAAACATACATTCACTCACAAACTCAAACATACATTCACTCACACTCAAACATACATTCACTCATACACTCAAACATACATTCACTCACACACTCATACATTCACTCACACACTCAAACATACATTCACTCACACACTCAAACATACATTCACTCATACACTCAAACATACATTCACTCACACACTCAAACATACATTCACTCATACACTCAAACATACATTCACTCACACACTCAAACATACATTCACTCACACACTCAAACATACATTCACTCACACACTCAAACATACATTCATTCACAAACTCAAACATACATTCACTCACACACTCAAACATACATTCACTCACACACTCAAACATACATTCACTCACACACTCAAACATACATTCATTCACAAACTCAAACATACATTCACTCACACACTCAAACATACATTCACTCATACACTCAAACATACATTCACTCACACACTCAAACATACATTCATTCACAAACTCAAACATACATTCACTCACACACTCAAACATACATTCACTCACACACTCAAACATACATTCACTCACACACTCAAACATACATTCACTCACACACTCAAACATACATTCACTCACACATTCAAACATACACTCACACACAAACATACATTCACTTACACACTCAAACATACATTCACTCACACACTCAAACATACATTCACACACACTCAAAGTCGAGATCGGGTCTGTCCAGCGAAAAACGGGGTTGGTGGCAAACCTGATAGGCACACGTTCCCTTCCCTGTGGACCTAGGATAAATCTATCGGAAATTTTACAACATATTTTTGATACGCCTTGTCCTCTGTATAGTGAATGTGAACTTCAATAGTGGTTAGCATTGTGGAGGAGAAGAGATTGTTTTTACCGAGAATTGCGCTTGAAGTAAAACAAATCTGTTTTCGTCGTTACACAATTCAATCGCTGATCTGTGGAACGAGAGGCTGCTGATTTATTGTATCCAGCAGCTGCATGGCTCCTGGGCAGCATTGCCGGGGTCGGCCCGCTAATTCTATTGAGCGGGGTAAACGGGGCTCCAACTGCTACAGGGGTACAGGAGTGAGAGAGCAGACGACGACACGAGGCAAGCAGAGACGGGAGAAGGATGGAGGGGAAAGGGCAACGAAGAAGGACAGGAAGAAAGCGGATGTAAGAAAAAAAGTAGAGAGAAGGTGAGATTGGTGAGATGAGGAAAAAATAAAGATTTAATAGCAGTAGTAGCAGTAGCAGTAATAGTAATAGTAGTAGTACCACTAACAACAACATTAATAATACGAAAAGTAATATAATAGCAGCCATAGTGGCACTAATGGTAATAGAATTAGTCACCGCGTCTGTGATTCAGTGCTAGCGCGCTGGTCCTCCATTCAGGTGGCCAGGGTTCGAACACCGGCCAGGTCATGATGGAATTTGTGGTGGACAACGAAGACTTGCATAGGGTTTTTCTCGGGGTACTCCCGTTTCCTTTTAACATTCCATCAAAACTCTCCATCTCCCCATTTCTTCTTACTTATGACCTTTAAGGAACCCGGAGGTTCATTGCCGCCCTCACATAAGCCCGCCATTGGTCCCTATCCCGAGCAAGATCAATCCAGTCCCTAACATCATATC
The DNA here is from genome assembly GCF_040183065.1 of Periplaneta americana. NCBI lineage: Eukaryota > Metazoa > Arthropoda > Insecta > Blattodea > Blattidae > Periplaneta > Periplaneta americana. The sequence continues at coordinate 26,917,078 of NC_091130.1, forward strand.
CGAACTCCCTCAAATCTATTTTAATATTATTCTCCCATCAACGTCTCGGCCTCCCCAAAGATCTTTTTCCGTCCGGCCTCCCAACTAACACTCTATATGTATCTCTGGGTTCGCCCATACGTGCTACATGTCCTGCCCATCTCAAATGAAGTTACAGGAGAATGGAGAAAGTTACACATCGCAGAACTGCACGCATTGTATTCTTCACCTGACATTATTAGGAATATTAAATCCACACGTTTGAGATGAGCAGGACATGTAGCACGTATGGGAGAATCCACAAATGCATATAGAGTGTTAGTTGGGAGACCGGAGGGAAAAAGACCTTTGGGGAGGCCGAGACGTAGATGGGAAGATAATATTAAAATGGATCTGAGGGAGGTGGGATATGATGATAGACACTGGATTAATCTTGCACAGGATAGGGACCAATGGCGGGCTTATGTGAGGGCGGCAATGAACATCCGGGTTCCTTAAAAGCCAGTGAGTGAGTGAGTGAAGAATATAATGCGTGAAGTTCTGCGTTGTGTAACTTTCTCTATTCTCCTGTAACTTCATCCTCTTAGACCAAAATATTTTCCTAAGCACCTTATTCTCAAACACCTTTAACCTCTGTTTCTCTGTCATAGTGGCAGTGTAAGTTTCATAACCATACAGAACAACCGTAATATAACTGTTTTATAAATTCTAACTTCCAGTTTTTTGACTCGATGACAAAAGCTTCTCAACCGAATAACAATACGCTTTTCCCATATTTATTCTGTATTTAATTTTCTCCCGAGTGTCATTTATATTTGTTACTGTTGCTTCAAGATATTTGAATTTTTCTACGTCTTCAAAGGATAAATTTACAATTTTTATGTTTTCATTTCGTATTGTGTTCTAGTGATGAGACATAATCATATATTTTGTCTTTTCGGGATTTACTTCCAATTAATGTTTGAGGAGAAAAATTCGCTCCGGCGCTGGGGATCGAACCCGGATCCTTGGTTCTACGTACCAAGCGCTCTGACCACTGAGCTACGCCGAATTCAATCCACAGCACCGGACCGAACCCTCCTCCTTGAATGTTTCCCTTTGTGGCCTGACTCCAAGTTAGGCATATATGTTGACGTATATGTCCAATGTCAACTGTCATTATATTAGGAGCGCACTCAGTTGAGTGACTTGTTTGGCCGGGATTCCGCAGTTAAGTGCTCAGTGGTCAGAGCGCTTGGTACGTAGAATCAAGGACCCGGGTTCGATCCCCGGCGCCGGAGCGAATTTTTCTCCTCAAATATTAATTGTCAATATTACAGATATTATTCTGTGGGACAAATTAATAAAAATAAAAATATCTTTAATATTTACTTCCAAACCTATCTCTTTATTTGCTTCAAGTAAAATTCCCGTGTTTTCTGTAATTGTTTGTGATTTTCTCCTAACATATTCACGTCATCTGCATAGACAAGCAGCTGATGTAACCCGTTCAATTTCAAAGAACTTTATTTAAGCGTACCATAAAAGGAATAATAACAGTGGTGGTGGTGGTGGTGGTGGTGGTGGTGGTGGTGATGGTGGTAGTAGCAGTGTCGTAGTGATATTGTTGATGTTGGCAACGGAGGTGGTACTGATAGTGGTTGTTATGATATTTTACTGATATTCATGGTTTTCAGTGATGATAGGAGCGCTTGGCGATGCTAGCGAAGCAGTACAATAACATGAAGCAGGGAACTACTATACATACTCACCTGCACCTGGATGGTGGTGCTCTCGAAGGCGTTATACAGCATGGGTAGCACCTCGGATCGAATATCGTCGCGTGGTGTCTTCTCCAGAATCACGTGCAAGTTCTCCAGCAGAGTCACCGTCGCCTGGATCGACTTTGGGATGGAGAACACGTTCCTGCAACAACACATTACAGTCAGGGCTGTACAGAGCTGCAAACACATCGAATACATTCGAAGAAGCTCTCTCCGCGTACGTTTATTAGGAAAGGGCTTAGGAATTTTACCACAGTCTACTATATACAGTCGCGAAGCTCAATATGTAGTAAAAATGCAAACATGGGTAGTTGCCCACCACTAAGATCGCTACTATCGCCTAATCATCGCAGATCTCTCTCCTAGCAGCCGACAAAATATGTTACACTTTCGTTGTCGTGTTGTTTTGGTAAAATTAGCATCTTCCTTCCATTATTGAAATATTAAATGCATAAAGTTAATTTATTATTTTAATGAAGTATATTAAATTCCACCATAAACTCAAAGATACCTGCAAGAAATAAGTTAATATAATTTTTGTTTGTGCAAAACGAACTGAAATTTACTATAATAGCTTCATTCATTCAAGATTATAGCGATAATTAACTATGAAACCAATAAATATTAATTTGCATTTCTCTTTACAACAATAATAATGGAAATGTGAATTAATGGAGTAACTTACGTGTACCGGTACTTGTAGTGTAGGCTTACGTAGTTAACAAAGTGGGATGAGGTTAAGCAATAATAATCACACCAGAAATGGAAATAAAACGTGACCAATAAATTTTATTGTAACAGACTTTTTCTACGTCTCTAGTAAAGCAACAAATAAAAATAACAACAAAATTAACAGCTATAATTAAAAACATATCCTTTGAAGAAAAAACTAGGCCTAAGGAATAATAATCCCATCCCAGAATTGAAAATAAAACGTGATCAATAAATTTCATTAAAACAAACTTAATTTTTCTACGTCTTTAGTAAAATAACACATAAAAATAATAACAAAATTAATAGCTACAATTAAAAATATATCCTCTGAAAAAAAAAAGTAGACCTAACCTTTAATTCTCTGGATATTTAGCAGCCTAAGAGACAGAACTTTAACCGGTATCTAATGTCCCTTCGGTTAGACTGAAACATTTCATTGTGAAATTTAAAGATATAATGTATTCTAACAGTCACAAAGAACTTCAAATTAAGAGTTTTGTTCCTGCACAGCATTCTTGTGGAAACCCAGGAACCTTTCTGAATCTTTCGGAAATCGGACAAAGGATAACTCTGGCCTCTTTCTCTTACTGTTGCTTCAATTTATAGCACTACAAACGTCTCCTCCTTGTCCATATTTTAGCCATTAACATTTTCATTATAACCAATAACGAACATTTCACAAGCATCAATGTGAAATACGCAACGAGCTAGCACTCGATAGAAATACGACACAGTCCAAAGTCGACCATGGACAGTCTATTGTTTCTAGTTGCTAACCGCTTGGAGCGCTTTATCACGAGATTTGCAAAAAAAAAAACACCTCAAGCTTCGCGACTGTATATAGTAGACTGTGATTTTACGATTCCTTTTACCCAGCGAGCTCAGTCGGTTAAGGCGCTTGCCTGCCGGTTTGAAGTTGCGCTCGGGAGCAGGTTCGATCCCCGCTTGGGCTGATTACCTGGTTGGGTTTTTTCCGAGGATTTCCCCAACCGTAAGGTGAATGCCAGGTAATCTATGGCGAATCCTCGGCCTCATCTCGCCAAATACCATCTCGCTATCACCAATCTCATCGACGCAAAATAACCTCGTAGTTGATAGAGCGCCGTTAAATAAGCAACTAAAAAAATAAAATTTAACTCAGCGGTGACCAAAGCAGGTGTGATTACATCGTTTAATCACAGACATTCAAACGGGTACGAGGAGTTTCCTGTACATTGCTATGTGTTTCATTCACGTACTGAAGGCAAGCAATGGCGGTATCATGTCGCTCTACAAACTCTGTCTCTACAAGCAGTAAGAGGTGGTTTCGTAAAGAATGGGAAGGAGAACTTTTTGTTGTTCTGTCGGACAAAATGTAATATGTTTACTTTCCTCAACGGTTCAATTAGGAGTATATAGAAACATTAATTGCCACGCTGAATAACGTATTATTATTATTATTATTATTATTATTATTATTATTATTATTATTATTATTATTATTATTATTGTATTTCATCTCACTGCCATTTCTGTCATTCATTCTCATAATCATTTGTTCTGTTTTGTTTTTTATTTTGTGCTAAACTGTAATTGGCTTTGTGTTGTTGTTTTGCACATTAATATTCGAAAATAAATAAATAAAATAAATAAATTATTATTAGGTTAAGGGTGTTTGAGAATAAGGTGCTTACGAAAATATTTGGGGTTAACAGGGATGAAGTTACAGGAGAATGGAGAAAGTTACACAATACAGAACTGCACGCATTGTATTCTTCACCTGACATAATTAGGAACATTAAATCCAGACGTTTGAGATGGGCAGGGCATGTAACACGTATGGGCGAATCCAGAAATGGATATAGAGTTTTAGTTGGGAGACCGGAGGGAAAAAGACCTTTGGAGAGGCCGAGACGTAGATGGGAAGATAATATTAAAATGGATTTGAGGGAGGTGGGATATGATGATAGAGACTGGATTAATCTTACACAGGATAGGGACCAATGGCGGGTTTACGTGAGGGCGGCAACGAACCTCCGGGTTCCATAAAAGCCAGTAAGTAAGTGAGTAAGTAAGTAAGTAAGTAAGTAAGTAAGTAAGTAAGTAAGCATTATTATTATTATTATTATTATTATTATTATTATTATTATTATTATTATTATTATTATTATTATTATCATTATTATTACTACTGACTACTAAGTATGTGTTTCTATAATTTTATTATTCTGTACGTGCATGAATATTGATATTTTTAGATCTTCTCCCTAGAAGGATAAAGTTATTAGGTTCTACCTCAGTTTTAATCTTCTTAATCTTTAGATGAGGGTAACTATTTATTAGTAATATTGTAGAAAAACTGATTCAATATTATGTGCCAACGAACTGTTAAACGCCAGGATCTGACATGTCTTAAATCATAGCCAGGAAGAGAAAGATGAGATAAATGTAAGGAAGTCAGCTACCTAATGGGGTTTGAAATATCTCGTGTTCTGAAGCCTTTTAATAGAACAGAATTTCTCAAAAAGAGTAATGATTAAAATAGCCATTAAAATCTGTCCATAAGAAGTTTTTAATTTTGAAAGAGTACGAATTTCTTGACCAAGTATCGAGAGAAGAATTTATAAAATTCCTGATTATATTCAAGAGGTAGGTTAAAAAAAGAAGCAAGAAAAATCATATATTATTCACTGGCTCTTGATGACAGCAGTGACATTACTGATTGGCTGCAGCAATGGATGAGATTTTTATCCGCGGGATTGATCAAGATGTTAGTACAGGAACCACCACTGGTTGTGGTTTTCATGCCAAGTACCTTTCCTCCGTCTCCTTACTTCATAGGCTGTCTGTCGCATGTAATCACTGCAGCTCTAGTTTTCGTCATCACTGCTTTAACCCTTTCCGCTCGAATGACTCCATTTGGAATAACTAACATTTCTATAATCTCTGATTCATATGATTTGCCTCATTATTCCATTTGGTATCATCAGAAGAAGTTTCGTTCTTTACCGGTAGAGTGCAGCACCCGTCAGTTCCTTGGCCAGTTGTTATTAGGAAGAGGATTAATTTGTTTTTTTTTTTGTTCCTCCATGGTGTCTCTATGAAAAAAATTCAGGTCAAAAAGGATTAATCTCTGCACACGACAGTGAGTGATTAGCATTACTTTTCATACATTTCAATTTGCGAAATATTAGTTCTGTATTTATCAGATGGTTGAGAATCTTGTTATTGGACAAGAGTGAGAAACGAATTGAACGTCATACACTCATGATATTACAAAGTGATTCAGTAATATGGTTAAACGTTTCGTACCTTCACGTGATTATAGTATTCTGACTATGGAAAATGAGATATTACAGTTGGAAAGCAGTTCTTCAAATTAAAGAACAATACACAACAATACCAACCAGAATCTTGCTTTAAAAACTGCTTGCCGTTCATATACAGGGACATCATTTTATTTTTACTTCAATTTTTATTGTACCTGAGTTTTGGAATGTACTTCACTCCCACCCCTTCTACTAGTAAACTTCCAACCGTTCACGACAACAGAGCCGAGGGCGCGTAAGCAGTACTGAGTTACTGAGTATAATACGTTTCAGAAATATGTTCGCGTTTTCCAGTGACGAAAGAGCTTTCAATATTGAATCATATTTTCGTACGGGTACTGTCGTCCGTTTCCCTATGTCGCATCCCGGTTTCCCCCACCTGCTTCTGTTCGCCCCTTTGTAAAGTCTAGTAGCTGGGCTATCTTAGCTCTTTTCTGAAAATATTAATTTCTGTTAGGAATTGGACGTCTACGTAATATTATTCAAGTTTTTAAAATAACTTAAATAAAAGGGCCTCCTTAAGTAATTAACTGTCACGTGATTTCCCCCCCTTTCTACAACCCTGCGACAAAACCACTTGAACGGACAGTAGATAGCATTTCTGAGTGATTTTATGTTATCGGATCGGGCAGAAGTTAAGATTGAATTTACAGTACGTAAGGTACCCTTTTATAGAGTAGGTACAGAATTATTTCAACATGAGTTACTCGTACGAAGGATGAAACTGGTAATTGGAATTAGGTACAATAGTCTATAGTGCGATAATATGGACAAAAGAACTGAAGCCTGTATCGAAATGAACGGCCACCATTTTCTAAAATGTATTTAAATATTCATATTATAATTATTTTTCAATTTAACTTCATTCTCTATATAGTACGCTAATGTGCTGTAACAGTACAATATACACTGCATAATTAATACTTCCGAATGGATAACTCAATTCGTGTGTAAAACACTAAGTGTTAATACAGTACTGTATTTTGATTACACAAAAACCTAATGAAAATTATCAAACTCAAAATTGCGATATTTCCTATTCTACATAAATGGATGAACTACTTTTCTTCCCTCCTATACCTAGTAAAGTGATTTGTATTTTACGCCAGTATCATCGAACTCCGTCGTGGAAAGGGTAGCAAATGGTGTTTCCTGTTTCAATCGTTAATAGAAAGGTATAGCCAGGTTAATATTAAAAATGTTAGTAAAAATAAAATAATGTCCCTGTACAAGCATAATCGGCAACATTTTGGAAAGTCATTCATTGCATTACAATAGGCCTACATACCCACTGGAGTAGTACGAACGGGATGGCTGTTTAGTTTTAATGAGATTGATTCTGGAAGAAACTTTTCACATGATTGTGTATGCTTCCTACTATTGCTATCCTGCAGCAAAGTTATGTAACTGAGGGAAGCGGAAGCGATTGATTGGCCTTCTTCTTCTATTGTTGTTCCAGTTTTCTGTCATATACGGGACAAATTAGTTTTAATTGAGGACCGTTTTTGCAAAACTTGCTAACTGAAAAAACTAAATTGTACAGGAGAGACAAAACACTATAGTAAGCAAGTTTTGCTGTATCTCCCACTTATAGCAGAAAGCAAGTTTTGAAAAAACGATCACACTTTGACACACTACAATGAAGAGAAATAACCCGATTTTACTAAGACGCCTTGAACATCATGTAGAGGCCTGCCTTATGTTAACGAACCCATCAAAATCTCAATTTTGCAAATTTTGCAGTTAGCAAGTTTTGCAAAAACGGTCCTCAATTGCAAGTTTTGCGGAACATCTGGTTTAAACACCGAAAGGTACGTATACTCATCCCTGCTATACAGAAACCTTGGTACTTCTACAGTCGCGGGAGGGAAAGCGACGTAGCTACGTGCCTATGAGTAGGGACCGGATTTATAGGTTTTTACGTATTTTTTCCCTTACTTCTAAACTTATAATTTCTTAGATGATCTTCCGAATCATGGTCATAAGAGTCATACATGTAAATTCTGTTGAACCTAAAAAAACCTAAATTGAAGCTTAAGAATTAAAAAAAAAACCTAAACCACATTGAGGGGTTTGGGGAAAAACCAGGCAGCTCTAATTTCTTATGCACAGAGGACAAAAAAATACGCTCTATCGTTTGGTCGAAGAACCAGGTAGTTCCAAGCGTTACATTCACAGTTATAGTACGTCCGCTCAAATGAGAGCCACTTGCACCTACCCTGAGCGGGAGGCGTCAGGTGTTTCAGTCTTGAAGCACGCGGCTGGTTGCTGGTACGCCAGCGCTGTTGACAGATCTAAGTCGGTACTCCGAGAACAAGTTCATATAGTATTCGGTTTCAGACGAGCCCGCAAATATAATGGAGTTAGTACAGAACAAGGCTGAGGACAGTAAATGTATATTGTGGCTTTTGCGTTCCATACATTATGATTGTATTTATAATGTGGCGTTTTTGGAAAACGGTTAATAATAATAGTCGTATGTGTAAATCCACACAATCGCCATTAGGACGCGGTAAGATTGTACAAGAACAAACAGTGTTAATTATTATTAGTATTTATACCTATTTTAAAGACGATGCTGTTAAGTGCCGGGCACCATTGAAAAATGCCAGTGCCGCTACAGAAGTGACTCGCGCAACAAAAAACGTAGCCGTCATAGAAAAAGAGGTATGTAATTGACGAACTATCATCAAAATATGGCCATGTTGTACTACTACTGCCCCCCCCCTCACCATTGTTCTCTCAATGCCATAGAATTCATTTGTTCGGAACTGAAGAGAAATGTCCGGTCAGAAAATGGATTGGGAAATAAATCCGTTCAAGAAGTATGTGCTTTAATAGCAAATGAAGGGTACACGGGAAAAACGATCAAGGTCCATCAAAAATCGAAATTGAGTTAATAATGCTATCTTAAAGTGGAAAGGAAGTACTATCATGTGGTCTAGCTAGTAATAGGAAATCATTGTTCTTGACATTCCACTACGTCAATTTCTATTAAATACACACAGTATTAAGTGCTGAAACTTTAAAATTCGTTTTTCTCGAAACTTTCTAAAATGAACCTTGATCGTTATTCCTGTGTGCCCTTCAAATGTGATGGATGACATTAATAATAAAAAACATTAGGTAAAGTATATCGAATATGTAAAGACAAAAGAAAGTGATTATCGCTCCTTAGAAGCTAGCTTGGAATCTTGTGTAATTGATTTAAATAGTGACTCAACAGGACTCTAAATAGGAGGTGTTCGTGTTTTATTGCTGTATTTAGAAGACACATACGAAGATTCACTTGTCTTTAGAAGGGAGAGATGGCAAAGCAGCGTTGTTTATATGGAACCTGTTCGGAGTTGCGTGCCTACTTGGTTTCTGCAGTAAGTGTGTCCAATCGCACGTCCCAAGCGGCTCTCATTTGAGCGGACGTACTATATAATGCATTTTGGACCTGCCTGTTCTGTACATGCTTATTGTTTGGCGGTAAGTTTTTCTTCATTATCTCGAAAAGTACTGAATTGGAACTGCCTGGTTTTTCCAACAAACCCCTCAATTGATATTTATTTTTCTGTATTTACCGTGTTTTATATAAATGCATTCAGAAATTTCAATACATCTTATAATTTTCATTCCCTTCTGCACTGGAAAAAGCGACCCAATCTGCGATCTTTACCCATTCAGTGTTTTGTTGTTTTGGATAAAATGGTTAACAGGAAATTCAGTCTTTCTTTGTATAGGAGGCCTTCCTTCAGCAGCTTCACCTCTCAAGGGCACTGATTGGAACTGTGTGTATTTTGGAATTTCCTCTGATCGCAGATATGACATGCCAGTAGAATGGTATGAAGTGATTGAACTCGCTCTTGAGGTGACTGAACAGTGAAAAAATCGTATAATTGAAATTCGTGAAGTTTTTGGGCATGTGTCCAGATAAAAGACTGTGATGTTGCATGTGCGGGTACAAGCTGTGAACTTCTCTGAGGTTTCTGTGCAGTCTGTCTTATTTATTTTATTGGTTTATTTTACGACGCTGCATCAACATCTAGGTTATTTAGCGTCTGAATGAAATGAAGGTGATAATGCCGGTGAAATGAGTCCGGGGTCCAGCACCGAAAGTTACCCAGCATTTGCTCGTATTGGGTTGAGGGAAAACCCCGGAAAAAACCTCACCCAGGTAACTTGCTCCGACCGGGATTCGAACCCGGGCCACCTGGTTTCGCGGCCAGATGCGCTGACCGTTACTCCACAGGTGTGGACAGTCTGTCTTATTCTGGTGCTTCTGGTGTTAACACTGAATTTTTATATTTTGTGTTTTGTTAAGCTAAGTCGAAACAAGTCAAATCACATTTATTACGACAGTGGATTGTTTATTTTTTATTTTTATTTTTATTTTATTTTGTTATTTTACGACGCTGTATCAACATCTAAGGTTATTTAGCGTCTGAATGAAATGAAGGTGATAATGCCGGTGAAATGAGTCCGGGGTCCAGCACCGATAGTTACCCAGCATTTGCTCGTATTGGGTTGAGGGAAAACCCCGGAGAAAATCTTAACCAGGTAACTTGCCCCGACCGGGAGTCGAACCCGGCCCACTTGGTTTCGCGGCCAGACGCTCTGACCGTACTCCACAGGTGTGGACGACAGTGGATTGGAAATAATTCCAATTTTACCACCGAGAGAAAAGTTACGTTACTTAAAACTGACTGTAAGCATACATTTTTAACAATCAGGCAATTTTTGCGATTTATTTCACAGTTTGGGCAAAAAAACCTAAAAAAACCTATTTCACCTATTCCAATAACCTAAAATGGACTTTTTAAAAACCTAAAAATCCGGTCCCTACCACCTATGAGCAAGGACTGGCTTGAATCAATAAATTCCTACAGTGAGTACTCATTGATATATATATATATATATATATATATATATATATATATATATATACAGAGTGTTTAAAAAATACGGGGCATAATTTCAGGTATGTATTTCCCATATGTAGACAATCAAAATAGTTCATTACAACATGTGTCCGGAAATGCTTCATTTCCGAGTTATGGCCTTCACAACATTGAAATTCACCGGAACGTTTTTCTTTCCGCAGGTCGTTGTCATTACAGAAGATGTTCAAAATGTCCACCTCCTGCTTGAATACAGACCTCACATCGATGTCTCATTGACCTGCGAACACGATCCCAAACTCCAGGAGTATTGCGTATGTCCTCAGTACATGCCACAATTCGATTCCGAAGGGATTCCAAATCAGGCACCGGAGACGAATGTCTTCCGATCTGGACATTGTCGCTGTGGGTACCTCTCCTGGTATAAACGACGAGCCAGCGCAGCATTGCCGTCCGCCTTACCGTACATGAAGTGTATCTCTGCCAGCTCTTGATTTGAATACATGTCGCACATACTAACGCCTACACAACACTGAATGTAACCTTCGCCTCGGAATGAACTGTCAGAGTGCCCTCTTAATGTCTCCTTTGACGGCAACGACCTGCGGAAAGAAAAACGTTCCGGTGAATTTCAATGTTGTGAAGGCCGTAACTCGGAAATAAAGCATTTCCGGACACATGTTGTAATGAACTATTTTGATTGTCTACATGTGGGAAATACATACCTGAAATTATGCCCTGTATTTTTTAAACCTGTATATATGGCTGCTCTAGAACTACCAAACAAACTCTACAGTACAGTTGGTCGACATAGGCTATGTTGGGAAGATAGTCTTTGACACGGAATACTCTTACAGTCTAGGCCTACCCTTGGGGTAGAAGAAGGCGAAGAATACATAAAAGACAAAAACAATTAAATAATTTAATATCAAAGAATCCTCTTAACAAAGAGGGCTTATCCAGAATATAAATACAATGATACCGTACTTCATAAGACAAAAATAAAATTCAATGTTGTGAGATCGCTGTTGCACTTTACGGACAGTTTTGCAAAATAATAAGAAACATTACCTATGTCGTAACTGAAAGAAAATTGGACCAGAAAAGTCATCGCGAATGTGCAGACCAGATCTGCTCGTTGGTCAGAGATGTCAGAGCGATTTCAGGCACGATACGTTCTGCTACGCATCTCATCGGGAATTCCATAAAGGGCGAATCAAATAAGCGTGAAATAGGAAACGGGGCCGAGCCCTATGAAAGATAATGCAGGCGATCGAAACTCACTCTTCAGTTCAGAGAAGAGCTTGGGACCCAACACGCGTCTGGCTGCGAAACTGACAGATTGTAATCATGACCATCCTTCACAGAAATTCGCTAGACCGATAGAAAATTCAGCATCTCTATCTGAAAAAACCGCGTGCTGGACGGAACAATTCCCTCGCTTTCTTATGAGGCTGACTGAAGATTAAGATAATTTAGAAAATGTCAACAAAGTTTAAAATTTATTTACAAAAAAACTTGTTTTCATTCAATGGCTCACTAGGTAAAATAATTTCCTATTATTATTATTATTATTATTATTATTATTATTATTATTATTATTATTATTATTATTATTATTATTACTTATGGCTTTTAAGGAACCCTGAGGTTCATTGACGCCCTAACATAAGCCCGCCATCGGTCCGTATCCTGAGCAAGATTAATCCAGTCCCTACCATCATATCCCACCTCCCTGAAATCTAATTTAATATTACCCTCCCAACTACGACTCGGCGTTCCCAAAGGTCTTATTCCCTCCGGATATCCAACTAACACTCTATATGCATTTCTGGATTCGCCCATACGTGCTACATGCCCTGCCCATCTCAAACGTCTGGAATTAATGTTCCTAATTATTAAGTTAGATGAAGAATACAATGCGTGCAGTTCTGCGTTGTGCAACTTTCTCCATTCTCTTGTAACTTCATCCATCTTAGCCCCAAATATTTTTCTAAGAACCTTATTCTCAAACACCCTTAATCTCTGTTTCTCCCTCAAAGAGAGAGTCCAAGTTTCACAACCATGCAGAACAACCGGTAATATAACTGTTTTATAAATTGTAACTTTCAGATTTTTTGACAGCAGACTAGATGACAAAAGCTTCTCAACCGAATAATAACAGGCATTTCCCATATTTATTCTGCATTTAATTTCCTTCACAGTGTCATTTATATTTGTTACTGTTACTCCAAGATATTTGAATTTTTCCACCTCTTCGAAGGATAAATCTGCAATTTTTATATTTCCACTTCGTACAATATTCTGGTCACGAGATATAAAAATAATCATATACATTGTCTTTTCGAAGGGCTAACAACCCATCACCGTAAAAGACAGCCTGTTACGAAACCAAACAATAAGCCTCGGAATGGGACTGATTCTCCGGCACGACCACAGCAAAGGAATGAGGTTATTATTATTATTATTATTATTGTTATTATTATTATTATTATTATTATTATTAGGCTTTTGATGTTGGGGACCGATTACAAATGTTGACTGCAGCATGGTGTACATAGGCCGGGAACGTGAGTTAGTACGAGGACATTGACTTGGTTCTGCGGTCGATTACTGAAATAACAAGGTGAATATAAACAAATCTGGACAGCTCTAAAAGTAAATATAAGCTACATATCATTACAAAGATATATTTTACGTACCTTTCGTTATGTGCAGAAGAATTATCATAGAATTATTCGTGGGTTTGAGTTTCCTACTTTCTTTTCTTGTGCTACAATGTCTCTGTATATAATATCGCTTGTTACCTCGTATGTTTGTATTACATGATTTATATATAATGTTCCCGACATTCACTTAAATACACTCACCAAATTCCGCTGCAAAAATATGTGCTTGAGAACCTTTAATCTTCGGCATTGTTATTCAGCAGGTACACTGTTTATGCATGCTAGAGTATTGACTGGTGAACGGATAGTCAACTTGAAACTACCGTAACGCACCCTACCGGTCCCCCAACTTTACAAGCCAAATTATTATTATTATTATTATTATTATTATTATTATTATTGTTATTATTATTATTATTATTATTATTATTATTATTATTATAATTGGCGAATGGCTGTTATAAATAAATAAATAAATAAATAAATAAATAAATAAATAAATAAATAAATAAATAAATAAATAAATAAATATCATAATCAGCATCACCATCCTATTCGATGGCCCAGCAGAAAATAGAAAAAACTCAAAATTTTAAGTTTTGAGAGACCTGAATTTTAAAGCTTCACGTTGCTATGGAAAATCAAATTAACACACTCTGATTTCAAACTTAGTATATAAAAAACATAATCATTAGCAGAATTTGGTGCAATTTAAACGATCCCTTGATTTTTCACAGCAACATAAAGCTTTAAAAAGCTTTAAAATGCTGGGCCCGTCTCAAGGAGCGAAGAACTATTCACTCTCTCACTTTACTCTTCAATATTCTTCAAACCTCTAACCCTAGCTACTTAGCTTCTCGTTTTCAACATTTGGCCTCTTATCGCGAAATAGATACTCGCTCACAACATCATATCACACTCTCCATTCCTAAACACAGAACATCCTTCTACTCTTCATCTTTCACCGTCCCTGCAGCTCATCTCCGAACTCTCTACCACAACATGTCAGAGACTGTCGGACATTGTCTAGTTTCAAAAATAAATTAAAATTGCACTTTTTCAATTCAGATTCCTTTCAGTTATAAGCCCTTTTCTCTGCGATAGTTTTGTAAATATATAGGCTATATATTTCTTTCCTTCCTTTCCCCTTTTTGTTCTCTTTATCAGCCGATGAATTTATTATCATAGCCTTTTTATTGTGAATTTTATTTAATATTCGTATTTATTTTCTTTTTTATTATTATTTTATTACATTTCATTTTGTTATATTCTACCTTACGTTTTCCATATTAACCATTTGTACTAAATGAGTTGCTTTTACTATATTCCAATGCATGGGCGTCCAAAAGGATCGTCTGCGCCGAATCACTTGCAAGACTCTACTTGCATAAGCTCATGACCTCGGGTGGGAGGGTTGAAGATGTAGGTAGAGACACGTGAGTTAACTAGAACAGTGGCGGGTTTATTGTACGCTATACATCATTGGGGAAGTTCGTGTACTTTAACTTGATTCAGAATTACAATTTGTTAATTAATACAAATAAAAATACAAATAAATACATAAACTATAGACACTGGAACAGTATGATAACGTATAACAATGAATGAAATACATTCTACTGAAATTAGTCTTCTTCAGTTTCACATATTTGTTTCAGCAATATTGCATTGAAATCCGGAGTTATATCACACACTGCCAACCGTAATTGGTCGTCCGTCATGCGGGTCCTACATTTTGACTTTGTTTATATTACGTATCACCACATCCATGACGTGCTGAAAATTCAAAGTTTTCTCACAAAGGGCTTCTTCATGAAGAATGCAATGTACTGTGTAGAAATCTGATACAACTCTTTCGTTAAGAAAACTTTTAGTCTGCCAATTGAAACCCCTTTTCTCGGCAACAGTGGAACGGGCTCCATCAGTTGCCATGGACACTAGCTTTGAATACTGTAAATAATTATGTTTATGTACGCACAAGCAAACGTCGTTGAATATTTCTTCTCCAGTGGTGTTACTTTTTAAAGGAATCAGGTCTAATAAATATTCCTCAACATTAATCTGTTTGTCAACACCGCCAGATAACTGAGCTGTATCTATCAAATCATTGCTTTCATCACAAGCGAGAGAAAAATGTAAAAAGTTATGAATTGTAGCATCAGTCTGCCTAGATATGTCATTAAATATTTCAATTCTTCGTGCAACAGTTTGTCGAGAAAGGTGTAAATTGCGAAAGTGTTGCAATTCTTCGGGGCACAAAATTTCTGCAACTTTAACTATGCATGTTTTTACAAACTCGCCTTCCTGAAATGATTTGAGACATTTGGCTATCTCCCAGGACATAGTGTAACTAAGAAGTCTTCTTTTTCTGTCATAGCAGGTGCAGGAACATCAATATGCAGAGCATGCTTATTTAACAGGTTACTCGATCTATTCCTGGAATAATGAGGGAATATGCATAATAATAATAATAATAATAATAATAATAATAATAATAATAATAATAATGGTAATATAATATCCAATAATAATATTTATAATAATCAATAATACATTTCATCTCAGGATATTGAGAATGCAATGCAACACGCCGGAAATTATCTTGGAACATATAAGACATTTTATATTATCACCATCTTCAAAGCAAAGAAACTCTAGTTCCCACTCTACATTAAATTTGGCCGAAAGCTTGGACAGAGGCATTCGTAAACCACCTCATACGTCGGTACGCCCGCCACTGCCTTGTTTACTGTATCAAGCACACGCTATGGCAGTCAGGCTGCCTTACGAGGGAGGAGGGCGAATGGAGGGGGTTACATTGCAGGTTGCATAGTGACTACACAGTGATTCGCGAATCACCTTTTGGACATCTCTGTTCCAATGTATTTCACTTTCTTTTTTTCTATTACTGTATTATTTTCATGTTGTTTAGTGTCGATTTTATTATGCTGTAATAATAATAATAATAATAATAATAATAATAATAATAATAATAATAATAATAATTATTATTATTATTATTATTGTTTGTAATATGTTAGTATTCTGGTCTTTAACTTTTTGTTAAATTTTAACTGCTTGTATACTTTGTGACCTGGTAGAGTATATGAGAAGGCCCTATGGCCTTAACTCTGCCAGTATAAATAAAGAATTATTATTATTATTATTATTATTATTATTATTATTATTATTATTATTATTATTATTATTTAGTTTTTTTTTTCAAAAAATTTAATTTTGAATTATTTCCCTTTTGAACTGGACCATCGATAGGCCTATCTGTAAGTTATAGTCGTAAAAGAATTGTTACGGTTTGCAAACATTTTTCTTCATCTCTTTATGTATCGGATGTTATCGAGAAACTAATCTCAACTATCATCTCTGGGTTCGATAATAAATGACAGCTCTTATGCTATTCCATTCTATTTGCCTTGTATGTCACATGAAATAATAATTTCAAGACTATTACTACGTTGTTAGAGGAAACGACCTAGATTTGTTTAGGACTTACTTACCTAACCGTACACAAAGCGCACGTCTAAATAGCGCTTACTCCAATTTAGCAGATGTTAGATGTGGAGTTCCTCAAGTTTCCGTTTTGGGACTCCGTTTTTGGTATACGCGTTCGATAGCGCTATTGGACGCATATCGCGCCGCAGAAACACCTAAATTTATTAAGGTACGGGACAAAGGAAGCTTTTAATAGAAAAAGAAGCATTTTCTGCGGACCTCTGGAGAAAGAACTAAGGAAGAGACTAGTGAAGTTCTTTGCGTGTAGTGTAGCATTGTATGGGGACAGAAACATGGGCATTACAATTAAGCGAAGAGAAGCGACAAGAAGCATTCGAAATGTGGATATGGAGAAGGATGGAATTTATGAAATGGACAGACAGAATAAGAAACGAAACCGTTTTGGAAAGAGTGGGCGAAGGAAGAATGTTGCCGAAATTGATCAGGAGGAGGAAAAGGAATTGATTGAGTCACTGTCTAAGAAGAAACTGCCTACTGAAGGATGTACTGGAGGGAATGGTGAACGAGAGAAGAGTTCGGTGTAGAAGAAGAAATCAGATGATAGGCGACATTAAGATATATGGATCATATGCGGAGACAAAGAGCAAGGAAGAAAATAAGAAAGACTGGAGATTGCTGGGTTTGCAGTGAAATACCTGCCCTTGGGAAGAACACTATGAATGAATGGTGCCCGAAAGGGATCATCGACTTAAAAATGTCAAAGATGTCCAAGAAACACGACGCAAAGTTCTATCGCGAACGACGTGCTGCACTTTAGGGGCAGGTCAAGGCCTCTGGGATTCGAAAGACACCAACAAGAAATTCACTGAGCACGATACGTGTTCCGTGCAAAGATATGGGGCATAGTAAAGCTATGCATCTATCGGCTTTTTATCTTCAACAAACTCTCATTACTTTCTGCTAGACTTGAACCTCCGAACCTCGGGTTGAAGGCTTGATAACTAGGAAAAGTACGTTGTGCCAGGAGGCAATAGATTGAGTACTACTGAGATAGTAAGTGGACGACGCGCGTGCATTTAGCAGCAAGTACTTGGTTAATTCTTTGATCAAGTTGGGCAGAACAAAACATGGATGATTTTAACAATTATAATAACATTTACAATTTAAATTACTTACATTATAACAAAGAATTTTGACCTACATTGATCACATAATATTTACTCTTATGTACATTGTTGTATATTGTAATGCAAGGTATTTTATTTAATAATACTTTAGCCTAATTATTTTGTAAATTGTGTAGATTAATTGCATAGATGTATAATTTTTCTTATAGTTGTATTTCTGATGGTGTGGAAGAAAAGGCCTTATGGCCTTAACTTCACCAGAATAAATAAATAAATAAATGAATAAATAAATAAATAAATAAATAAATAAATGAATGAGTGAATAAATAAATAAATAAATAAATAAACAAACAAATAAATAAATATAATAATGTAAATATGTTTGATCAATGTAAGCCTATATGATAATATAGATAGTAAAAATAGTGTATTCTTCTGTACATACTCTACAGGGGCTGTCAGATGTAGACTATTTTCGTTTTAAAAGCCAATTGTAAAAAATACTGCTTTTCGTCTCTAGAATATGATCTTTTTTCAAATATAATTTCTATGGAATATGATTTTTTATTTTTATTACATCAATTTTCCTTCATTAAGTCAATCATTTCTTGGGTTCAAATTGTCTTATTTAACACTAAAACGTAGTTGTTTAACTCTTGTAATGACATATAAATAAACACATCTACATTTTGCTGTTACAATAATAATAATAATAATAATAATAATAATAATAATAATAATAATAATAATAATAATAATAATAATAATAATAATAATAATATCATTGTTTTTGTATTGCTGTTTTCTATATTTGCTATGCATTTTTATCAGCAGAATGGAGAAAGTTACACAACACAGAACTGCACGCATTGTATTCTTCACCTGACATAATTAGGAACATTAAATCCAGACGTCTGAGATGGGCAGGGCATGTAGCACGTATGGGCGAGTCCAGAAATGCATATAGAGTGTTAGCTGGGAGGTTGGAGGGAAAAAGAGACGTAGATGGGAGGGTAATATTAAAATGGATTTAAGGGAGGTGGGATACGATGATAGAGACTGGATTAATCTTGCTCAGGATAGGGACCAATGGCGGGCTTATGTGAGGGCGGCAATGAACCTCCGGGTTTCTTAAAAGCCAGTAAGTAAGTATGCATTTTTTTACTGCTTGAATGGAAGAGAAGTCTTATGGTCATAACTCTGCCAGTAAAAATATATCAATTAAAGAAATAATAATAATAATAATAATAATAATAATAATAATACTTGCTAGAAAAAAGATGCATATTGTTTTTTAAATATAATAATTACTGTATTATTGGCAGAAAAAGTAAGTTACATACTCGAACTCAGGGGGCATTCCACATAATGTTAAGACTTTTATTAAATAACAGAGTAAAAAGTAAAAAAAAAAGGAGGAAGGAAAAAGAACACAGATATCACAATAATGGAACTTTAAATTTTCTCTTTAAACAGCAATTTTTAGTTGATTTTTTAAAATAAGCAGCATTAGCAAATTGTATGTTAGGGAATTTACTATTATCTTGTTAGCCTTGGACCGAAGTTGCTTCTGTGATTATATGGTACAGTTATGGTACATTTAAGTTCTCTCAAGCATATGTTTCTGATCTTCTAGTTTTATATTTATGTGAATACAAATTAAATACAGTACCTGGCCACATTATTATAATCACTCACATTTTTACTGTATTTTACATATTACTTCCTCATTTGAACTCTGGTTTCCTTTCTTAAGCAGAATTCACATTACATATTTAATTTTTAAACAATACTAAGTATAATTACAATTATAACAATGTTATTTCAAGAAATATTGATAAATAACCAACCACACCTCATTTTTACAGAAATTTCAGTATTTCGTACGACCTCCTTTGGCTTTAATTACAGCTTCAATTCTCTTTGGCATGCTTACAATACTCTTCTGTATTATTTCCTGGATCCTCTCACTGTGATTCCAAGCATGTATCAGCCTTTCAATACGTCGAACTCTGGTAGTAATAAATTCTTCAGTCATCTCTCTTTTTATGAGTATCCAGACGTTCTCAATGAGGTTGAAGTCCGGTGAGTTTCCTGCCCATGGCAAAAGTGGAATGTTTAAATTTTGTCTTTAAGTATTAAATACAGTATTTAATTTAGAGTTTTTATCAGTTTCTTTGACAACATTCAGGTTTGCTTCTCCGATGAATCAACCTTTCAGTGTTTGATGGACAAAGCAATGTTTGTTCGTCGACGAAAGGGAGAAAATTTTGCTCCTGGATGCCTGGTTAACACAGTTAAACACCCAATATCGGTCATGATATGGTCTGTGATATCAGGCAAAGGTTCAGGACGACTCTACATTGTTCAGGGAACAATGAAACAAGATCAATATATCCAAGTATTGGAAAACAGGCTTATCCTTCAGCTGAACGAATGGTTCCCAAATGGGGAGAAATATATTTTTATGCAAGATGGTGCACCTTGCCACACTGCTAGGAGAGTCAAAACGTTTCTGGCTTCCAAAAACATTCCACTTTTGCCATGGCCAGGAAACTCACCGGACTTCAACCTCATTGAGAACGTCTGGATACTCATAAAAAGAGAGATGACTGAAGAATTTATTACTACCAGAGTTCGACGTATTGAAAGGCTGATACATGTTTGGAATCACAATGAGAGGATCCAGGAAATAATACAGAAGAGTATTGTAAGCATGCCAAAGAGAATTGAAGCTGTAATTAAAGCCAAAGGAGGTCATACGAAATACTGAAATTTCTGTAAAAATGAGGTGTGGTTGGTTATTTATCAATATTTCTTGAATTAACATTGTTATAATTGTAATTATACTTAATATTGTTTAAAAATTAAATATGTAATGTGAATTCTGCTTAAGAAAGGAAACCAGAGTTCAAATGAGGAAGTAATATGTAAAATACAGTAAAAATGTGAGTGATTATAATAATGTGGCCAGGTACTGTATATTCGGGTTTTATGTATGAAACGTATTAAGTCCACCCACGGGCAAAATTGAGTTTTATATGATTTCGTATAGTTCTGAACATGCTCTATCATGCTGTGAAGTATGTTTGGATCTAACTATATTAAATCCCTTTGAAAAGAATGTATGAAACTGAGTGTTCGTGGCAAACCGTGTTAAGTCCATGTCTTTGTACGCATCAAAACATATTTTATCCAAAACCAATTAATATTTTTCATTGTAAGATTGCGTGTCAATTTTCCTGCACTGAGAAAAACTAGCGTCATTTTACAGTATTGACTTATTGTCGACCTTTATATCAGTTCAGTGCCGCTGCAGTCCAGTTGTGTATATTATATCCGTAAAAATGTAGCGAGAAGCACCTATAGATGAAGATAGAAGCGGAAACAGGAAAAGAGTGAATAAGAAAACAGCACGACAGCAACAAAGTGAACTTCGGTACAATATTTTACTATATTTTTTAATAATAATGACTAGATATTCAGGAGACTTATTTTCATTAAAAAAACTGTTTTCTACAATAATCATGTAATATAAAATAGGGTATTCTTGTTTCAATCTGCAGAAACATTGATAAGGATCCTGATATAACACTGTTCGAACCACCATGCTAGCATAGGAAAGGTCGGTTCCACTGTTTTCCAATTCCCGAACATGATATACGCAGGGTCAAGGAAAGGATCTTCTCAACAAATAAGAAAACTGATCAAGATCGTTAGCAATATTGAATATTTTACCTTTGTGATTCAATATTACATAGGAGTAAATCAAGGAGTGTTACCTATTACTTAGACAATTAATTTGGATGAATTTTTACAAATATCGAGGAAGAATTTTTTTTTCTTTTTTATGTTCACGTCAAACCGTATTACGTCCATGATATTTTCTGAATTTTAGGATATTCTGATGTAAAAGTGATTTCAAATATAATTGATTCTGTTAAATTAAGTTATTCCAGTAATTAATAATTTTAGTATTTTAATTTACCTCCCTTAGTTGGCATAAAAACAGTTTTTTTCTCTCCTGAAAAAAAAAAGAAACTGAAAAAAAAAATACATCAGTGGACTTAATACGGTTTGAAACGGACTTCCTCGTTCAATAAGATATTGTTATAAATTTGATGGATATCAAATACTTTAAATTCTGAATACAACAGTTCTGAAAGTTAATCAAGAGATTTATTAAAACATTTTTATTATTCTTTTCTGTAGCAGAGTTATTGGGATAAGGGAGGTACTATAAGCACTGAATAAATAATTTAAATTGTATGAAAGGTCATCGTTATAATGCATTGTAAACAGCTGTGGGATATAGTTTTGAATCATGAATAGAACATCAACTACAACGCAAACAAGATACAAGCACAGTCTACTATATACAGTCGCGAAGCTTGAGGTGATTTTTTGCAAATCTCGTGATAAAGCGTTCCAAGCGGTTAGCAACTAGAAACAATAGACTGTCCACGGTCGACTTTGGACTGTGTCGTATTTCCATCGAGTGCTATCTCGTTCCATATTTCACATTGATGCTTGTGAAATGTTCGTTATTGGTTGTAATGAAAATGTTAATGGCTAAAATACAATAACTGGAATAATAATATTTTACTAGAGACGTAGAAAAATTAAGTTTGTTTTAATGAAATTTATTGATCACGTTTTATTTTCAATTCTGGTGTGATTATTATTGCTTAGGCCTACTTTTTTTTTTCAAAGGATATGTTTTTAATTATAGCTGTTAATTTTGTTGTTATTTTTATTTGTTACTTTACTAGAGACGTAGAAAAAGTCTGTTACAATAAAATTTATTGATCACGTTTTATTTCCATTTCTGGTGCGATTATTATTGCTTAACCTCATCCCACTTTGTTAACTACGCAAGCCTACACTACAAGTACCAGTATACGTAAGTTACTCCATTAATTCATATTTCCATTATTATTGTTGCAAAGGGAAATGAAAATAAATATTTATTGGTTTCATAGTTAATTATCGCTATAATCTTGAATGAGTGAAGCGATTATAGTAAATTTCAGTTCGTTTTGCACAAACAAAAATAATATTAACCTATTTCTTGCAGGTATCTTCTAGTTTATGGTGGAATTTAATATGCTTTATTAAAATAATAAATTAACTTTATGCATTTAATACTTCAATAATGGAAGGAAGGTGTTAATTTTTCCAAAAGAACACAACGAAAGTGTAACATATTTTGTCGTCTACTAGGAGAGAGATCTGCGATGATAAGGCGATAGTAGCGATCCTAGTGGTGGGCAACTACCCATGTTTGCATTTTTACTACATATTGAGCTTCGCGACTGTATATAGTAGACTGTGATACAAGTGTTCCCTGATAGTACCTGTGATACTCGCCAAACATGACGTCATGTCAATATACGAGGGAGAGTCAAAAAATAATCTTAAAATTGTTTTATTAATTGAATATGTACAATAAGACTACAAACACTTTATCACTTTTTAACATAGTATAACAGGAACACTTGCATTGAACGTACTGGGAACCATGTTGAAAAGTGATGAAGTGTTTGTAGTCTTATTGTACATATTCAATTAACAAAACAATTACACTGAACAACAAGAATTTTGCTCCGACTTAAAACAATGTGTCCCTTATGGTTTGATGAGCGCTGAATCCGAAAATGCATCTCTTTTCTTCGTATCACGTAAGGTTTTTAAGATATACTGTGATTTCACTTTTCGGTAAGCACTCCCCCAGGTAAAATCTGCCGCTGGTTGGGGATATAAACCAAAACAAATGCTAATGTATTTTATGAGTTTATGACTTATATACGGTTTATTATGATTGTTGGCATGTTATTTTGTACTTCTAATAAATAAACAGATATTGGTCCCTTCTATTAAGCAAATTTCATAACAGTTCAAAGTGAGGTCTATGCAATAACGGTCTGGTTTTCAGTATATAAAGGAAAAGTTTACCAGTTTGAGTGAAGGAAAATTAAAAGAGGGCATTTTCATCGGTCCACAAATTCACAAAGTTATGACTGACTCTTTGTTTGAGGAAAAACTTTCCGTTACAGAAAGAATGGTATGGCGCGTTTTCAAAGACGTTTGCTCAAATTTCCCTGGAAATTCTAGGGCAGAGAACTACATAGAACTTGTTGTGGAAATCATGTTAAGTGCAAATGACAAAATGGAGTGTAATATGTCTCTCATAATACACTTTTTACATTTTCATTTGGATTTCTTTCCTCCTAACTTTGGAGCGGTAAACGACGAGCATGGGGAAAGATTTCATCAAGAAATATCTGAAAGGAAAGGTGATTTAAAGGAAGATAATCATCCAGCACGCTTGCAGACTATTGTTGGTTCCTTGTAAAATACAGTCCGGGGTCTAGTTATAAACAGAGAAGTCATCCAGAAAATTATTTTTAACGTAAGTTAAATTCAAAGATTTTTCTCATTATATGCATAAAATATTTTTGTCCAAGATCGTGCGTATTTGCTTGGTTTCCGCACAAAACCAATCCGCGGAAAGTCTAAATTTCCACATTCAGTATTCCCAACCTAACACACATAACAATTTCCCTCTTCTTATCGCTTAAGTGACATATTGATTTTACTGCTTTAGGCTTTTAACATATTATTTTTAGAGACATTCAATACAGTAATAATTCTAAATTGGAAACTTACCACTGCAATTTCACCTAAATTGCACTGTTAATTATTGTTTTTAAATATTTGCAAAAATTAAGTAAACTCTACAACTCCACTAAAGTTACTGCATTCGTGATGCAAGTAACATTAAGGAAGCCGTGAAAAAATCAACAAGATTCCAGACTCATCATAGACTGGGGAAAAAAAAAGACAGACGTATATCACGGCCTGCTGGAGTATAGTAAACAAAAAAACATTTTAAAGCAACAATGTTGAAGATAGATATTTTTGTTTTGCAAATTTGCCGTCATTGAACAGAAACCAAGATGGAGATTTCATTGCAACTATTTAGAAATTCCTCTTTCAGGTATGTAATAAACGATCTTCGCACAAAATAATGTACGATACACGAGTGGTATGTTTTCTTTCAATTCTCGGAAATTAAAAAAAAACTCAACTACGTTTCGCTTTTTCAAACTTTTCCTCGAACATGAAAACTTGAACATACCGCTCTTGTAACGCATATTACTATTATTGTTGTTGTGTTTTAAACTATGTTACATCATTTTTGTATCCAGTACACATTTTGCAAGTATTATGAGGAATTTTGAATTCCTAGTGTGTTGTAATTTTATCAGTAGCAGCGAAAAATTAAAAACAAATAAGTTTTGTCATAAAAATTCAATTAGTTTTCCCCGGAAATGGTACGTGATGGGGCAATTTGGATTTTAAATTCAGATTTAGGGCGCACATATTAGTAATATTCACATATTTATATTTCGGAGCAAGATAAAAAGTAAAAATTTGTTGTTCAGTATTATTAAAGTCACTTTTTGAATCTCCTTCGTAGTCTACGAACAACTAACTGGGTCAGAAAACGGTCCCTATTGATAACTACTAGATCACTAATGGTGATAAGCTATTATTGGACGGAATCTCCGCTCTCCGTTCTCAAGGATAATTAGAAGAGAACTTTCTGTGCACTTTCACTGCCACTCTGATTGTGAGACACTGTTTCATCAGGATGCCTGTGTAATACTAGACAGCTAAAGCTCAGAGTGTAAATACACATCGTCGTATTCTGATCTACTTAACATTATTTAACATGTATATATTCTCTATTTAAAAAATGGGAAATGTATTTTTACAACGTTGAAAGAAACGCTTTGCATATATTATTCCCGCTATTGTCGCAGCGTCTCTCATACACGAACATTTTTCAGAGAGTTACGTAAGCATGGGGAATATGGAAAAGATAAAAAAGAAGTTGTATTCCCTCGGTATAAAATTATCCTACATAACACTTCCTCTTTGTCACTTCTCGGTCGTATTTACAGCCGCGGTGCATATTCAGATGGTTTCCAAGCTGCTGCGGAAACTTTGCTAGAGAGCTGCGACGCCATGCATTGATGGGAAGGCATTAATTAATTTAAACCGCTTCAGGCTCTTATTTGTTAACTCAGCTGTGTGAACAATAACCAAATTAAAAGACTTACAAACAGAATTAGTCAGTCACTTTGAGAAATCGTCTTTCTGGTTTATAAATAGGATTAGAATTTATGTCGAGTCTAGCGAACATACAACCTGCATTCAGATTTCGTGGAAAGTTTATGAAATTGTACGAACATATATTTGTACCTTCCCTCTTTTGAAAAGAAGCGAAATGTTTGGAACGGAAGGCTTTCACAGTGACTGTGTTCAGAAATAGGCTTTATATATATCCACACTTAACTTCTCCCACGATTAGCAACTACATACAGGTTCAGACTTTACAGAATACTAATATGGCCGAAAGATCACCTACTCTGTTGCGGCAAATGATGGTCCACTGAATGAATGAAAAGGGGGGAAACTGTAGGAGATGCCATTAAAATATATTATATACGCGATCAGATGGATTGATCAATAAGGAAGGCTGATTTATTACTAAAGCAGAGCAATTTATTACTAAGCAGGTCGACTGATTAAAGGTAGGTCGATTGAACACTAAAGCAGACCGATTGATTACTAAAACAGATCGATTATTTACTAAGGCAGGCCGGTTGATTACTAAAACAGGCCGTGTGGCTACTAAAGCAGGTCGGTTGTTTACTAAGACAGGCCGATTGATTAATAAAACAGACCGATTGGCTATTAAAGCAGGTTAGTTGATTACTAAGACAGGCCGATTGATTACTAAAACAGACCGATTGTCTACTAAAGCAGGCCAGTTGATTACTAGGACAGGCCGATTGATTACTAAAACAGACCGATTGGCTACTAAAGCAGGTCGGTTGATTACTAAGACAGGCCGATTGATTACTAAAACAGATCGATTGGCTACTAAAGCAGGCCGGTTGGTTACTGAGACAGACCGATTAATTACTAAAACAGACCGATTGGCTACTAAAGCAGGTCGGTTGAAGACTAAGACAGGCCGATTGATTACTAAAACTGACCGATTGGCTACTAAAGCAGGTCGGTTGATTACTAAGACAGGCCGATTGATTACTAAAACAGACCGATTGGCTACTAAAGCAGGTTGGTTGATTACTAAGACAGGCCGATTGATTACTAAAACTGACCGATTGGCTACTAAAGCAGGTCGGTTGATTACTAAGACAGGCCGATTGATTACTAAAACAGATCGATTGGCTACTAAAGCAGGCCGGTTGGTTACTGAGACAGACCGATTAATTACTAAAACAGACCGATTGGCTACTAAAGCAGGTCGGTTGAAGACTAAGACAGGCCGATTGATTACTAAAACTGACCGATTGGCTACTAAAGCAGGTCGGTTGATTACTAAGACAGGCCGATTGATTACTAAAACAGACCGATTGGCTACTAAAGCAGGTCGGTTGATTACTAACACAGGCCGATTGATTACTAAAACATACTGATTGGTTACTTAAGCAGGTCGGTTGATTACTAAGACAGGCCGATTGATTACTAAAATAGACCGATTGGCTACTAAAGGAGGCCGGTTGATTACTAAGACAGGCCCATCGATTACTAAAACAGACCGATTGTCTACTAAGCAGGCCGGTTGATTACTAAGACAGGCCGATCGATTACCAAAAGAGACCGATTGGTTACGAAAGCAGGCCGGTTGATTACTAAGGCAGGCCGGTTGATTACTAAGGCAGGCCGGTTGATTATTAAAGCAGGCAAATTGATCACTAAAACAGACCGATTGGTTACTAAAGTAGGCCGGTTGATTACTAAGGCAGGCTGGTTGATTACTAAGACAGGCCGGTTGATTACTAAAGCAGGCCAATTGACCACTAAAACAGACCGATTGGTTACTAAAGCAGGCCGGTTGATTACTAAGGCAGGCTGGTTGGTTACTAAGACAGGCCGGTTGATTACTAAAGCAGGCCAATTGACCACTAAAACAGACCGATTGGTTACTAAAGCAGGCCGGTTAATTACTAAGGCAGGCTGGTTGATTATTAAAGCAGGCCAATTGATTACTGAAACAGTCCAATTGATTACTAAGGAAGGCCGATTAATTATGAAATCAACTATTTCGCTATTGGTCGAGACATATGGGGTCGATTTCTAAAACGAGGTCTAGACCACGTACATGGCTTTAAACCGCGTTTGGATATATAAAACAAGGTCTTTTTCATTTTTCTGAGCCATGGCTCGAAACCATGGTCTGAAGCAGAGACCACGGCTGGGGCAGGTTTAAAACCACGGCCGCATGTATACAAGATGGAGGCAGTAGATTAGCTGGACGTTTATCAAATGAAAATTTGTGTCTACGGGTATTAAATCTCCGGATTAGAGTGATGAGAGATAGTAATAATCCTTTGCAACTATATAACGACGATAATTTCAGGCAAATATTTCGATTTTTGAAGGAATCAACTCAAAATTTAGCAAGAATGCTGAATAATAATCTGCAACGAAATGTAAGATGCGCCAGATTGACAAGTTTTTTTACACCTTCTTGTTGCTTTGAGGGAAGTAAGATTATTTTATATTAATTATACCTTTATGCCTATAAGACGATAAAATTTAGGCCTAATTCTTAGTCTTTACAGTGGTTTTGGTAATTTTATTTAATACTCGAAATTGATGTAAGCTTATAAGAATATGAAGCAAACGTGATTTTGTCTTCTTATTTTAAGTTTTATGCTACTGGGGCTTTCCACATAGTAAGTCTAGTATATGTGAAAATATGTAGAACTACACTACATTTTGGTTTCAATTGAAATTTTAATCCAGTTAATACTTAGGTTATTAATTCCTTAGAACTGGGTTTTCAGGTAGTTAATGTTGGTAGTAGTTATGAACAAATTATAAACTACAACATGAACGCTCGATTTGTGCTAATTATTTGCGAAATATCATTCTAGTACCTAAAAATCTGTTTCATACTAAATACTAAGTAATGCTAGTATTTTAAACGCACATAATATATTCTGTAAATTAGTAAACATAACAATACTTTAGCTGAAAATAAAAGAATGTGATTTACTGCAATTCAATAAAAATATTAATCCCTATGTTCATTTCTTTCTAATATTGACTGTTTACAAGAATAAAAATCGATTCTAAGCTGTGTTGCCATATATAAAACCGACGAACCTCGGTTTCTTCTCAAGCCGCGTCTCGACTTCTTTTAGAAATCGCATAAGGATTCAGACCTCGATCGAGGTTAAAAGCCCAGGTTTGGAACCACGATTTCGTCCGTGTTTTAGAAATCGACCCATGATGTCCAGTGTATACTCTTTTAAACTCACTTATGCTATTATAGATCACTGTTGGCAATTTGTAGAAATAAATGAACTATAATGCAAACAGTTGTTTTATTTGCAGGAACCCGTGTATTCTACATATTTCGGACTTATCTCCAGTATAACCTCTCGAATTTTTTCACCATCAGTGTTTGGTTCATTACAAATACGCTTTTAATAGTCAATAAACAAAAGGAATCTCTTAAAAGTTCTCCGCCTCCTATTATATGCTGTTCGTCTCAAAGGAAAGGATCTATGGCTGAATAATGTTTGGCAGCTGCATCACAATGCTTCCGACCATTCCGGAATTTTGGCCCAATACGTAATTCAGCATTTCCAACAGGCCCTCCTGTTCCCCTGACTTGGCTCCCTGCGACATCTGACTGTTGTCTAGACTAAAAATATCATTAAAACGTTCGAGATTTGAAGAAATTCAGGTAATCGAAATCAAAGCTACGAATACTTTGCTAACGATTTGCGAGAATGATTTTGAAAAGTGCTTCAAGCAGTGGAAGGACGGCTGGGACAAGTGTGTGAAGTCAGAAAGGATCTACTACATCGTAAGGGATTAGAGTGTGAACTCAAAAAGAAAGATAGCCTTCTTTCACTACCATAGATCGCGTATATTTAGATGAAACCTCTCATATGTTATTAAATAGATTAGTAACAGTTTTAAACTTGTAATAATTTTATATTACATTGCAATAGATCACCCTGTAAGTTGATTCTGTGACCTTCTGATTAAAATAAATAGACTGCACTTTAAGCAAATGTTCGTTTTCCTTTTTTGTTGTGAGATCGATTATTTTGGCCCTCAGAATGCCACGTTAAAATAGTGTCTTTAAAGACTTGAATTCTTGCATTTTATCTTTGTCTCTGAAGTTTTTGTAACTTTTCCTTTACAACATCGCTAATTCCATGGCATGGAACGGATCACTGCCTTTAACTTTCTCTCGGGGCATAATTAATGGTATTTCTGTCTTAACTCTCTGAGAGATAAGCGTTTGGTTGGTTTGAAATATTACATTGCTTTGAGAGTCTTTCCAATATAGGAAGGATGTTCCATATTACGTCAAAATAAAAAAAAAATGTAAGAAAAGACAAAGTAATAAGTTTTAATATCATCTTGACTTGTAGAAAAATATTGAAGGTAGCTTTTGTCTCCATAGCAACGGCTAAATTATCTTTTACTTGGTACGTGTTTGAACTTTCCAATTACTGCGGTTTTGTCTCGATATCATCTTTCTTATAAGCATCTTCAGGTTAACTCAGGATAATAATAAGAATTTTCAATTATTGAATAGAATATGTTTTTTACTTTTTCATTGCAGTGAGCATAACAGGAAAGTATTACATGCTTTTGTAAAAATTCAATTTCGAAAAATTCGCAGCAGATTTAATATCGAAAAAGTAGTTATGATCATGCAGTCTGTGTACGGCGATTTTTCTGAAATTATTGGGCGGATTTTCTTCATAGTCAATATACAAAAGTCAATTAATCCCGGAATGGAACTCATGAAATGCAGGATTCCCGCAAATTATCTTTCTGGTTTCGAACACATATAACTTATATATCTTGATTATACACTTTTAACCGCAACAGAATAAATAAATAAATGAATGAATAAATGAATGAATAAATAAATGAATACATAAATAAATATATATATATAAATACATAACTAAATAAATACATACATAAATAAATACATAAATAAATAAATACATAAATACATAAATAAATTAATAAATAAGTAAATAAATAAATAAAGTAAATAAATACGAAAATAAATAAATAAATAAATAAATAAATAAATAAATAAATAAATAAAGTAAATAAATGGATAAATAGACAGATAAATAAGTAGATAAATAAATAAGTAAATAAATACATAAATTGAGAGATAAATAGGTAAAGAGACAAAGAAACAGCTAAATAAATAAAAAAATAAATAAATAAACAAACAAATAAATAAATGAATAAATGAATGAATAAATGAATAAATAAATGAATATATAAATAAATGAATAAATAGATAAATAGACAGATAAATAAGTAGATAAATAAATAAATAAATAAATACATAAATTGATAGATAAATAGGTAGAGAGATAAAGAAACAGCTAAATAAATAGATAAATAAATATATAAATAGATAAATAAATATGCAAATAGATACATAAATAAATATAAATAGATAAATAAACAGATAAATAAATATGTAGATAAATAAATAAAAATTAATAAATAAATAAACATACAAAGAAACAAACAAATAAATAAACAAATGAATACATGCATAAATAAATGAATAAATAGATGAATAAATAAATAAGTAAATAAATAAAGTCCTAAATAAATAGATAAATAGACAGATAAATAAGTAGATAGATAAATAAATAAGTAAATAAATACATAAATTGATAGATAAATAGGTAAAGAGATAAAGAAACAGCTAAATAAATAGATAAATAAATATATAAATAGATAAATAAATATACAAATAAATAAATATAAATAGATGAATGAACATAGATATAGATAGATAAATAAATACATAAATTGATAGATAAATAAGTAATTAGATAAATAAACAGATATTTAGACAGATAAATAAAGAAATAGATAAATGGTTAAATAAACAAGTAGATAGATAAATAGGTAAAGAGATATATACACAGATAAATAAATAAATAAATAAATACATAAATAAATACATAAATAAATACATTAATACATAAATAAATGTATAAATAGATAAATAAATAAATAAGTAAATAAATAAATAAATAAGTAAATAAATACATAAATATAGAAATAAATACATTAATAAATATTAGTTATTCTATTAATCAACTTAATAAATAACGAAGCAAGAACTCATAAGAAAATTTTCAGTATTTCATTAAGATATATGTATATATTTGGTAATGTAAATCTATATGCTCTGGGCCCTTATTTCTAGAAGAATGTCTGACCGATGCTTACTACATACCGGTAATTGCCATGTAATGTTATATTCGTTACTCCATAATACAATTGACGTAAGTGACGTGTATATTTTATTGTTACATATAAATGTCAAATAGCTTTTTCTCTAACAAAAGTAAACATTTCCCTCATATTTCCAAACAAAACCGGACAGTTGCAAATTATTTTTGTGTATAAAATGCATAGAAAATGACTAATTCCAACATTACAACAACGAATGTAACATGCACGACACATAACATTGTCTTTCACTTTGGAGTAAAGCACTTCCGAACCCACGTTGATATAACCATTTTTTCCTTCTTTCATATGAGAAATCCATACCAGAAGTTTTATCCACTTTTTTTCGTTACACTCTGTATAGAAAAGTCTTTCACTAACTTTAGTCTCAAGAGTTTTGTACAGTTGTTTACGTTTTCCCGACCTCACGTATAGAGCATAATGGAGGATATATTTTGAGCAACTGCTCTGAAATTCAGGTAAGATTCTGTCCATTTCCTTAAATCAATAATTCACTAGTTACGTTAAAGGTCACTTGCTAGACTGCAATGCCGTAAAATGATAAGAATGTATGCCACCAGAGCTTGCGATCTGCATGCCAGATTATAGTGCCGAGACAGGGCAGAAGTACCGCTCTCTCAGGTTTGAATTACTCTATATAAACTCAATTTCAGTCGACACTAGATAACTGTACAATTGATACAGCGTCATTAAATAACCGATAAAAATATATAAATGTGACTATTACACTTTTATTACGCCACACTACTTTTGACCAATAAAACGGTACGAAAGGACGTCTTTCAACCAATCATGGCTGCTTATCGCACAATTTTATCGCGTCCCTAGCATTTGTTTAATTTTATCGCGTCCCTAACATTTGTTTATTTTTATCACTACCCTAGCGTTTGTTTCTTTGTTTGCCAACATTTCAAAGTGCACTGGTCTGGACGTCAAAAAACAGAAAATTACAAACCACTCCAATCGATGCACAGCACTTTCAAATATGACTCGCATTGGCATTCAAGAACAAGAATTAATAAATATCACTGGTCATAGCTATGCATCTTCCCTGAAACCCTATTTACAAATAAATGAAGAGCACCATTCGGAAATCCTGAATAAGTTGAGGAATAAACCATGTACATCAACGAGTTCCACTTCTTTTACGCACACGTCCAATATAACATCAACTGAACCACCAACCACTAAAACATTCAAATTTGAAAATTGTACCTACTTTCAATAAACCATTGTTTCTTTCAAAATTATACATATTTATTTTTTATTTCCTCATCGTTAATTAAAATGTTTCTTGTTTATTTCATCATCCCTAATTAAAACTTTTCTAACACTCGTTTATATTATTTAGGTTATGTTATAGCTTCTGCTATATGATAATATGAATAGTCATGTATCAGAGATTGTTTAATCTGTCAAGTGATGTTGATTACTGGGATCGGGATAAATGAAGTGGAATGCAACTGTTTTAATAAAATGAAACTGAATCAACAAAGCCTTCTTGACCAGTAACCGTGCACAGAGTTCAATGAAGATTCCATAGTTGTCACAACTGATAAGAAAACAGCTAATCATAATACACTACTGCCATCTACTAGCGTAATATTTATAATGTCGAGATGGTACAAATTTGAAGACAGTTTTGTATTTTCGTAAGTCAATTAATATTCTATTGTATTGGAGTACTTCGTTACTTCTAATCTATATATACTTTCTTCTAATCGTGTAATAGTCAGTTAAATCCCACTCGAGTTTTGATTTTCTCTAGATAAATCCGCTCGTGTAGATTTATCGATAAAATCAAAACCTCTAGTAAGATTACTGTTGATAAATACGTGAATTTGTTAAAAGTTATCGAAAAACGAACCTGCGGGTTCTTTAAAAGTCATTTGTAAGTAAGTAAGTAAGTAATTACCGAAGTAGGTACCAATATGCCACAATTACCCAAAAAATGATTACCAATATGCAGTGACCCAAAGATACCAATGACCGAAAAAGCGTGGTCCAAGTGTCAGGTACCCATATATCTGTTATCTATCTGTCTGTTTACCGAAAACGCGGGACCGAAACAGCCGCTAATCCGATGGAGGTGGGCACAAAATATCCCCCCGTTAGTATTTTTTATTTTATTTCATTTTAATATATGAAAAAAACAGGCCAACCATTTACAATGTTCACTTACAACTGATATATTAGTTATTAAATACAAGAATTACATATGTATATATATATATATATATATATATATATATATATATCTTTACAAAGTTAAGGTGACAAAGACAATTTAATGATATAAATACATACATATACATAAGTGTTCTACCCATGGGCAGGTCTTTCACTGTAAACCCAGAGTTCTTCAATCTTTCCTATTTTCTGCCTTCCTCTTAGTCTCCGCATATGATCCACAGATCTTAATGTCATATAGCCTATCATCTGATATCTTCTTCAGCCCCGAACTCTTCTCCCGTTCACAATTCCTTCCAGTGCATCCTTCAGTAGGCAGTTTATTCTCAGCCAGTGACCCAACCAATTGAATCAGGAATTTGCAAAAGAGACCAAGCCCATATTTTATGCAAATTGAGTTTATACTCGTTTCTGGCTCTCCATACACTCTTCTTGGATTTTAGCATTAAAAAGAACCAAATCTTACAGAATGTACACATTTAAATTGTATATCAACATATTTGGACTGTTATACATCCAGATCCATACAAAAAGGTTTTGTGTTGTTTTCTTAAAATTTGCTTTTTCGGACTTGGTTCCTTTTGCAATTCCTTTTTCTCGTTCTGATCAGTTTCAGCATCATTCTTTCTTCACCCACCCTTTCCAACACAGCTTTATTTCTTATTCTGTCTGTCCTCTTCACACTTTTCATTCTTCTCCACATCCACATTTCAAACGCTTCTATTCGTTTTACTTCGTCGTAATGTCCATGTTTCTACCCCATACAATGCCACACTCAACATAAGGCACTTCACTAATATCTTCCTTAGTTCTTTTTCCGGAGGTCCGCAGAAGATATTCCTTTTTCTATTAAAAGTTTCCTTAGCCATTGCTATCCTCCTTTGATATAAATACAAAAAACATAAACATATAAAGATACATGGGAACAATAAAGTAAATATAAATATTAAAACAAAGTTAGGCCTAATATGAATTAAATAATAATCTTAATACAATAATAATCTTAATATAACAGTAATCTTAATACAAGGCAGCAGAATGTAATACAAACCGTATCATTTTCAGAAATGTACAGGGACATCATTTTATTTTTACTTCAATTTTTATTGTACCACCCCTTTCACTAATGTCCTTGCTAACGTCAGTCACACAAACTTACATCCGCTGTTGCTAGCAGTGAAATAAACATTACAGAGTACAGTGTGTTTCAGAAATATGTTGCATTTTCTATAGAAGAAAGAGCTTATATTATTGAAGTTTATTTTCACACAGGTATGGTGTGTAGCATAACTGAATTTATCTGTGTGGACTGAGCACAAGTGAAGATTAGAGTTACCGAAAGTACGATACCCTATAATATGGTACGGTACTTAACAGCATTATTTAAACAAGAGTTTTGTTTTACTGTTTGTAGGTGTGAAGGACGATGGTGGAAACTGGAATTACAATAGTGAACAACAGTTTTTTTTTTTCACAATTTCCTGATTATATCATTACGGAATATTTTCGTAGAAATATCATTAATCTGGTAGATAAATTTAGAGCAACGGAATGTACAGAAAGAAAGAAAAGTGTAATATGGCCAACAAAGGTGACAGAAGAAGCTGTAGAAGATGCTAGAGAAAGGATGCATCGAGGTCGTAATAAGTCGGTCAAGAAGTTAGCTGTAGAAATTGGGGTTTCTTACGGAAGTGCTCACAAAATTCTCAGGAATAAATTAGATTAGTAATATGCTGAATAAAGTAGACATTACATAATAAAGGGTGCGTCAGAAAGAACGGATGGATTTCAAACTATCGATACGCAACGAGGAGAGAGATAAAGTGAGGGGGACCACGACTGTTGGGTCAGCCATAGAATGCAGTTTCAGTTGAGAATATGGTGTTGGTCTGGTGTACAACGTGCTTTCATCGTAGAGACATTTTTGAAAAATGAAGAGTCTGTGATCGCCACTCAGGACTCATTTCGACATCGGATGTCACGCTAGGATTCCAACTCGGAATACAATTTTGCGGTGGGTGGCTTCATTTCGTATCACATGTTCAACATTAAAGAAGAAATCACCTGGACGAAATTCTATTGCACTGAGATTGTCCGAGGCTACGGTAAGATCTCGCGCCCTGCGACTTCTTTCTTTGGGACCATTTGAAGGCGTAAGTTTGTAAACATCGATCACATACACTGGACGAACTGAAGACAGCGATTCGTGAAGAAATCGTGGCAATTGCACCAGCTATGACTGTGAAAGTGATGGCGAACATCAGAAAACGCCTCGATGCCTGTATTGAAAGCCAAGGACATCATATGGATAATGTTGTTTTCCATAAATAAACTGCATGTATTGGTGAATATGTTGATAACAATAAATTTTTGATTTGATGAATCTTTATACAATTTTCTTGCCATGTGAAATCCATCCGTTCTTTCTGACGCACCCTGTATATAAACAGCCAGAAGACTTGAGTTTGTGAAAAAAAAAATTGTTACTATTCTACTGTTTTTTGATAAAATACTGTAAAGTAATGACCAAACTGAAAATCGTAGCATAAATGGATACACATTTTTCTCTCCTCCTATAGCTAGTAAAATGGTTTGTTTACATATTGCACTAGCGACTCCAAAGTCCTGTAATGGAAGGGGGGTAACAGTGTTTCCGAGTATAGCCAGGTTAATGTTAAAAATGTTAGTAAAAATAAAGTGATGTCCCTGTATTATATTGCTAGGGTTTATCGAAAATCAACGATACTCTGTCTGTGAGGACAAATGTCGAAACACAAATTCGCTCCAACTATTGTTGCCAGGATGCATACAATTACTGCATCGTTAAGGGTTAAGAAATGGAGTGCACACATACAAGGCGCTTGTTTCCTGTTCATAGAATAAACAATGTACATGGCTAGGCATTGCGGGTAATCGGAATGCCAGGAGACGGCGTCCTTTGTGGCGGCTCGGTAGATACAGACCGCTGGCACATGTAATTGTAATGGGGCAGGCCAAACACAGCTTGCTGCTTAATTTCACACGAATAATTGAATTCGACCCCCTGATCACATCTCCGCTGAGGTGTGCACACCGGCCAGATTTGTCTTTGGCTCAGCGTCCCGTGACGGTCCGTAATTATAGCGCCGTCCCAGATGTGCGCGTTTACTTATAAATCGTCCCCCCGCGTACGTACGTCCCACTTGAACATTTGTAATGCCACAGAGAGTTATAGGGTAGCCACAATAATTGTTTTAAGATATTCATGCAGTACTGGCATGTAGATATAGCCTACACTGTGTCCCAAAAGTCGTGGTGGGTTTCTGAGGATTATATTGTTTGAATGATTAGAGGCGGACATGTAATATTGGTCCCAGATGAAAATAAAACTCTCAAAATTTTTCATCTGTAAGTTTGAGGCACTGAAGGAAACAAAAAGGGTTTAGAAATTCTCGTCACCGGAACTGTCTTCCAGAGTGCTGCATTGGAGTTAAATCGCTCGCTTGAACTCGGTCGAGTGTCGCACCCTCGAGTGAGATACGATCGGTCGTGATACGCTCGTAATAAATAGAAACACAGTACAAGGTCATCTCACCGACATGTCTTATCTTGTATGGAAGGCGACAGATAAGATACACATATGTTTTGCTCACACGGTAAAAATAAGGCTTTATTTTCTGTGTTTATGACGAACGTTTAATGGAACAGTCAATGGAGCGTACCAAAACAGGAACATGAAGTTATAAATAAAATAGTATGAAAAACTTCGATATACAGTTATTATTGCTAATTAATAATTATACAATATTTGATTTATACCACATAAATATGATAGGTCCAAACATAGTGTTCCGCCTATATACTGCAGCAATGTAGAAACGTTTTACAAAATATTATTGATATAGCAGTAGATTAATAACAATATCAGTACAGAGATAACGTCACAGAAAATATAATAAAACGAATAATCATGCTGCACAACTGTTACAGACGCAAAGATTGATACACTAATTATTAGAGATTATTATTATTATTATTATTATTATTATTATTATTATTATTATTACTACTAGAAAACTTGATACAGTTCTTGCATTATCGTGATTGTGTTCTCCGTTTATAACAATTACATTTGCATCCAATAACATCTATCAGATGTGGCAAAAACAAAATCACTCCTGTGTGGGGGAAAAAAAAAACATTTACTTACAACATTTATATTACATTTTAAAGCAAGTTTTGTAGTTGTACTATGGAGAGGTTAGTTAAACACTGCAAAGTTTTGAAATGATAAACGTCTATGATGTTATTACACAGTTCATCACTGTAACAAGAACGAATGTCTAACGCTCGGCTTATACCGTTCGAGGATTTATCGCTCGTGACAATTTTACCCATCATGCATGTGCGCTACCTATTGTATTATGCTATGAACTACTTGGCGCTCGAGCGAAAACGTCCGATGTAGACCTCTGCTGTCTTCATTGTAGTATTTCATCACCGGACTTGTGGTTACCGATTACATTTTCGTAGACGCGGTAGAGGCATACAGTTTCCATGTTTTATTATTTTATTTTATTCAGTTATTTAAAAACTGTGGTTTATTTGACGACGCTCGCAACTGTCGAGATTATATCAGCGTCACAGATGTGCCGGAATTTTGTCCCGCAGGAGTGCCATTAAATCTACTGATATGAGCCTGTCGCATTGCATTTATCATTTAGTGTTCTGCCCAAGGGCAGGTCTTTCAATGCAAACTCAGCTTTCTCCAATCTTTCTTATTTTCTGCCTTCTTTTTCGTTTCCTCATATGATCCATATATCTTAATGTCATCTTTGACCTGATATCTTTTTCTACCCCGAACTCTTCTCCCATTTACCATTTCTTCCAGTGCATCCTTCAGTAGGCAGTTTCTTCTCAGCTATTGACCCAACCAATTTCTTTTTTTTCTTTCTGATCAGTTTCAGCAACATTCTTTCTTCGCTCACTCTTTCCAACACAGCTTCATTTCTTATTCTGTCTGTCCACTTCACACGTTCCATTCTTCTCCATCCTGTCGAATTTAAGCACACTTAAATGCCATAGACCTGGGCCGGGATCGAACTCGCAACCTCGAGCACAGAAGACCAGCGCTGTACCGATTGCGCTACCCAGGCCGATTCGGTTATTTAACGACGTTGTATCAATTACTAGGTAATTTAGCATAGATGGGATTGGTGATAGCGAGATGGTATTTGGTGAGATGAGGCCGAGAATTCGCCATAATAGACTAACTGACATTCGCCTTACATTTGGGGAAATTCTCGGAAAAAACCTAATGAGGTAATCAGCCCAAGCAGGAATCGAACCCGCGCCCAAACGTAACTCCGAATCGGCAGGCAAGTCACGGTTCTATGGAACTGTTATACAGGGGCATCATTTTATTTTTACTAACATTTCTAATATTAACCTGGCTATACCTTTGGATCAGCGATTGAGACCCGAAAACACCGTTTACAACCCCCTTCCAAGACTGGAGTTCGATGATACTGGCTTAAAATACAAATAAATCACTTTACTAGGTACAGGGGGGAAGAAAAGTAGTTCATCCATTTACGTAAACTAGGAAATATCACGCTTTCGAGTTTGATAATTTTCATTAGGTTTTTGTTTAATCAAAATATAGTAGAGTATTAACAATGAGTGTTTTTACTCACGAACTGAGCTGTCGAACCCGGGACCTTTGGTTCAACGTACCAACGCTCTACCAACTGAGCTACCCGGGAACTCTACCCGACACCGATCCAATTTTTCCCTCTGTATCCACAGACCTCAAAGTGGGCTGACAACCGTCAAGCAACCAACATTGAGTGCACACTAACTCTGTGTGACTTAAATTGTGGGTTTCTGTTAACGAATTGTTCCGTGCGCCAGGCATCGAACCCGGAACCTTTGGTTGGGTTTTTCCGAGGTTTTTCCCAACCGTTAGGTGAATGCCAGGTAATCTATGGCGAATCCTCGGAATCATCTCGTCAAATACTGCACCATCTCGCTATCACTAATCTCATCGACTCTAAATAACCTAGTAGTTGATACATCATCGTTAAATAGCAAACTAAAAAAATAAGAAACTATACTACAATATTTAGAAAAAAAAATGTCCGTCGGTGTAATAAGATCTTTTAAACTATCGCTGACTACGGAACACTCGTATGTTTGCGGAAGTGTCTCTGCTTCTGTTTGAACTGCAATGTATAATGAAACTGCACCGCCGTTGACACTGTGAATGTTTCAGTTCTCTACAACTTTATTAGTTGATACGGCAATCAATAGAGCAAACACCGCTTTGAGCCCGGCGCATAATCTTCAAATTGCTAACGAAGGTGTTGCAATTTAACTGTCGTGTTGATCTGTGAGATCAGGCTGAATACTTGATCCGCTGTTTGCTACATTTTAAATGTACAATGTTTCGTATCGAATTTTAGGTCCAACAGGAGAGTTCACAGTTACGTCTTAACCAGCCATGGAAAACATATCACACGCTGTTACACAAACCACAATAATTTTGATGTAGAATTATATCTTTCTCTCTTCACTAGGTAAGGAGAATATAACATAGAACTGATCGTTCCATAATAACGCAACCCCCCTCTCGCCGCTGTTGTTTGTATTCCCCTTCTTCTCCTTGTTCCTTTTTTTCCTTGTCTCCTCCTTATTTTCCTTGAATCTCCTTTTTTCTCTTTATATTTCTTTCGTATTCTTCTAGTCATCTTTGTCATCACCTTGTTATCATTGCATTCACCTTTTCTCCTTAATTTCTTTGCCATTTCCTTGTGCTTGTATTCTCCCTTTTCTCCTTGTTTTTCCTAGTTATCCTTGCATTCCCATTGGTCCTTTTCCCTTCCCGAACCCAAATTGCTCCTCTTCCAACTCTTCTTCCATGTTAGAATATAAACGTCGATTCAGTATTCGCGAGAGAATCTCCCCCCGAGTGCGATATCAAGGTAAAATATCCATTAAATTTGTTATTATTGTTTTGTCGTGACACAAGGTAATGAATAATAGCGTATAACTCATATTAAACAATAAGAAACATATTCTTAATGAAAAAGAATGACTATAAAAAAAGTGCAATTGTTGGAATATTAATTATTCCCTGTTATTTTCTACCCAGAGTTGCCAGATGTGGCTACTTGTCGCTATTCTGGCACCACTCATGTTCCTTGTGGCTACGAAAATTTCCACTTGGCGATCTGGCTACTTTTCTGGCGTCTTTAATGTTAAAATTATAAAAATAATCACAAAAAAACATAAGAATACAACACAAACATAAGAACACAAAAAATACATCACATTAACATACGAAAACAAAAACACACACAAAATTGCAACTTATTTCAAGAAATTAAATTACAACATCGCATACAGAACAAATAACACTCTACAAAAACATCTCAACACACAAACAACAGAAACAAACAAATACAACCACACACGCGTATACAAACTCAAATGTAACACCTGCAAAAACTTCTACATAGGACAGACAGGCAGATCATTTCAAACACGTTACAAAGAACACATCACAGCCATAACAAAATTACAAAACACCTCCACATATGCGGAACACATCACAAATGCTAACCACACCTACAGAGACATCAACTCAGACATGGAAATACTGCACATCCAAACAAAAAGTCACAAACTCAACACACTAGAATAATATGAAATATACAGACTCACGAAAACACACCCCAACGAAATTCTCAACACACAACTCAATTTCAGAACACACACACTCTTTGACTCTACATTATACCACACGAACACACCCTCATAGAAAAAACAAAAGGCGCCAAGACCAACAACGACCAGTTCTGAGGATGACTCATAAATAGGTCGAAACATGTAAACAAGGTACGTTG
The DNA here is from genome assembly GCF_040183065.1 of Periplaneta americana. Taxonomy (NCBI): domain Eukaryota; kingdom Metazoa; phylum Arthropoda; class Insecta; order Blattodea; family Blattidae; genus Periplaneta; species Periplaneta americana. The sequence continues at coordinate 26,959,444 of NC_091130.1, forward strand.
GAATTTAACACGAGAAAGTCTTATCATACAGAAGTTGTTGCAGGTGTTACATTTGAGTTTGTATACGCCTGTGTGGTTGTATTTGTTTGTTTGTGTTGTTTGTGTGTTGAGATGTTTATGTAGAGTATTATTTGTTCTGTATGTAATGTTGTAATTTAATTTCTTCAATGAGGTTGCAATTTTGTGTGTATTTTTGTTTTCGTATGTTAGTGTGATGTATTTTTTGTGTCCTTGTGTTTGTGTTGTATTCTTATGTTTTTTGTGATTATGTTTTTTTTTTAAGTTCATTACTCTTTTCACTATCAACTTCAGAGATAATTGCCTACTTTTTGGCGACTTGTTGGTGTATAATTGGCGACATTGGTCTAGAATAATCTGACAACCCTGTTTCTACCACTCTTTTTAAATTCGTCAAACTTATGATAAGGGTTTCAAGCCGTGATCTTTAGAACAACAGACAAACATGATATCAGTTAGGCTTATTGACGTCATATTATATTATGTTGTATAAATTTTCACCCATGGATAAATTCCTTGAAGCAATATCTATGTTTGTTGCTAATGTTGTGGGTCAGTTTCAAATACGAGCCTGTTAATTGGACGCTGATTAAAACACTACGGGCCACAGACAAAAGAACGGTAATAAACTATTAATGCAAACCAGACTCTAATTGTGTTCACTAGTTCATTTTGAATGAAACGCGTTTGACGCAGGAATCCACTATCGAATTATTTTACGTATTGTTCTGCCACATTCAAGTTCTCTCGGTATAGTTTTATTACAACCTGAAATCAAATGTTTTGCTTTTCATCTGTCCCTCTAACTGCCATTCCTGTGGATACAATGGACGATATACAGTTTGACCCGGTTTGATTACTTTAACGAATTGGATTGGAGATGGAAACGCCAATACGTTCTATTTTTATTATGTACCGCTATACCCGTAGCCTAAAGTCTCAAATGATTATAATTTTATAAAAGTAATATTCACAATTTTATTTCGATTTCACATTTTATTTCTTTTTAAATACAAATTTATTAGTCAGGACGATATAATTAAGGTCCCGCGCCGTGGCGTCGCGGTCTACGGCATCCCGCCTAGGACTCGCGTTACGGAATGGGCGCTGGTTCGAGTCCTCATGGGGGAAGAAATTTTCCCATGAAATTTCGGCCAGTGTATTAGTATTTTATTTTATTTATTTATTTAACGTGGTAGAGATAAGGCCGTCAGGGCTTCTCTGCCCCTCTACAGGAGATTCCAACTATAATATGAAGAATAAAATTACAATTAGTGTATGGGACCGGTGCTCATCCAGCATCGTGATGCACTTGGGGAGCTACAATAGGTAGCGAAATCCGGCTGCGAATACCAGTTATAATGGCTGGGGGGATCATCGTGCTAACCTCACGATACCTCCATTCTGGTTGGATGATCGTCCACCTCTGCTTCGGCATGTGGGCGTGAGGCCAGCAGCCGGCTGGTCGGTCTGTAGCGCCACGGATTATTATTATTATTACTATTATTATTATTATTATTATTATTATTATTATTATTATTATTATTATTATTATTATTATATAATTAAGGCTGTCTGAAATTTTTAAAATTCTAAATGTAGAGATACATATGAGATACATGATGATATTCTTAAATTTGTTTTTACCATACATTATTGATCTATTATTATGATGTATTATGTTAATTTTACTACAGAAAAAATATTAAAAATTTGTTTAAAAAAGCAGAAACATTACCCAACTGAATTGTTGTTTAAACATTTCAAAGTTTTCAACATTAAACAAATGTATTATTTTATTTCATTAAAATATTTTCATAGAAATTTTAATAACTTTGAAAGGTATATACATAAATATAGAACTAAAAATATGAATTCTCTGCGTTTGTCTGAACCAAAATGTAAAACCGATGCAGCTTTTTATCAAGGTCCAAGATTATTAAACACATTTTATTCCAATAATATTTCAACCACGAATCCTCTCCAAAATTAATAAAAAAAAATAAAAAAATGTATTGGATTTATAGTTTGGGTTTAAACATATTAAACACTATTTAATCTGTATTCACTCTCAATATTAATTTTATTTTTGTCTGTATTGGAATCCCCTCCTGAGCACGAGTCTTGCTCATTAAAGAGTGGGCTAGTTTATCTTTCATTGTATTTATTAATTTGTATTCATTTCAAACTTACCAGCAATAAAAATAAATAAAAAATTAATCAGTGTTCATTGACGGTAATTTCTTTAAAACTCGAAGGTTGTCAAAATAGTTCCTATATTTAAAATTGGAGATCGCCTAAACTCAGTAAATTATGGACCTTTATCTATTGTTACATTATTTAAAACAATTATCGAATCAATAATAAAACCCAATCCATTGAGTATTTTGTAGAAAATTCTTTTTTTTTCCACTTCTTAATTTTGTTTTAGAAAACACATGTGTACTATAAATGCCGTAGAAAAGTGGACTATCAGCATAATGTCTGGATTGGATAATCATGATGATCATACGACCCGTTAAAAAATTTGAATATGTCACTCATGATATTATTATAATGAAATTGAAGTATTATGGTATTTATGGTTATGAACTAAATTTATTTAGAAGTTATGCGTCCAATCATACTCAAGTATTTTTTTTTGGAAGACAGTTTATTCTAAGAAGGAAACTGTTGACAGTGGAGTCCCCCAAGGGTACGTTTTGGGACCTATCTTGTTTTAAATTATGATTAATGATTTATCTGCAAGTGTGAATTGTGATACTGTTACTTTGCTGATGATGTAACAATTTAACTGAATAATAGTGATGTTAACATTCTAAATAAATCATGTCTCCTTCAATTGATAACATTGTACGTTAGTTTCAAATTAAAGAACTGGGTTAAATAATTCTAAAATACAAAAGATTTCTGCTTTGTTTTTAAGGGATTTATGCAATACTGAAGGTCTGAAATGAGTTAAAAATACCTAGGTACTTAGTATTATTATGGATTCCAATTTGAGTTGGGATCAACACATTAATTATGTATGTGGTAGACTATCTCGTGCAACTCTTTTCCTACGCAAATTAAAAATCCTGGTCCCAAAATTATTTCTAATAAAGACATATTATGCTTTTTCAAGTATTGTACTATGAAATATCTATCTTTGGGGTAATGAAATGGTATATCTATAGTTTTCTATTTCCAGAAGAAAGGATTGTGTATCTTCACGGATTCCCCTCGTAATGCTCATTGCATGCCCCTATTCATCAAAGAAGGCTTTAATTACTGTAATTAATCTACGTATATATCTTTCATCGTTTATCGAAAGTTAAACAACATTTTAAATGATTATTTCTCCAGATTTCAGATTCATCAGTATCCAAGTAGGTATAATAATTATTTACTTATGCAACCTTATGTAAAATTCGATAAATCTAAATATTAGTTTGATTTTATGGACATTACTAATTTCAATAACCTGTGTGAAGAAGGTGACAAGATCTCTCACACAAAGGGTCGATTTCTAAAACGAGGTCTAGATCACGGCCATGGCTTTAAACCGCGTTTGGATTTATAAAACGAGGTCTTTTTCATTTTTCTGGGCCATGGCTCGAAACCATGGTCTGAAGCAGAGACCACGGCTGGGGTAGGTTTAAAACCATGGCCTCATATATACAAGATAGAGGTAGATGATCAGCTGGGTGATTATCAAAGGAAAATTTGTCTCTACGGATATTAAATCCTCGGATTAGAGTAATGAGAGACAGGAATAATCCTTTATAACTATATAACGACATCAGGCGGATATTTCGATTTTCGAAGGAATCAACGCAAAATTCAGCAAGAATGCTAAATAATAATCTGCAACGAAATGCAAGAGGCGGCAAGTTGACAATTTTTTTACACCTTCTTGTTGCTTTGAGGGAAGTAAGATATAATATTTTATATTAATTATGCCTTTGTACCTGTAAGACGATATAACTTAATTCTTAGTCTTTACAATAGTTTTGGTCATTTTATTTAATACTCGAAATTGATGTGGGTCTATAAGAATATGAATCAAACATGATTTTGTCTTCTCATTTTAAGTTTTATCCTACTGGGGCTTTCCACGTAGTAAGTCTAGTATATGTGAAAATATGTAGAACCACACTACATTTTAGTTTCAATTGAGATTTTAATCCAGTTAATACTTAGGTTATTAATTCCTTAGAACTGGATTTTCAGGTAGTTAATGTTGGTAGTAGTTATGAACAAATGATAAAGTACAACATGAACGCTCGATTTATGGTAATTATTTGGGCAATATCATTCTGGTACCTAAAAATCTGTTCCCTATTAAATACTAAGTAATGCTAGTATTTTAAACGCACATATATTCTGTAAATTAGTAAATATAACAATACCTTAGCTGAGAACAAAAGAATGTAACTTACTGCTTGTTTACTACTGTTTATGCTTGTGAATTGAATTATTCTACTTAAACGACATGTACAATTTTATATAGCTCAACTAAAATATGTTTTTATATTGACTTAATCTGTTTACTATGTATTGTATTTTTTGTTTAGCATAACTGATGAATTGTATGTACTGTAAATTGAATAGTATACTGTATAGGTCAACTGGTGAATTGTTTAAGCTTATAAATTCGATAAATCTACTTCATATGAATTGTATAGCTTAACGAAAATAAGTTTGTAAATTGAACTAATTTGATTGCATATGTTTGTATAGTTTGGCTGATGAATTGTATATGTTCTTAAAATGATTACTAGCCTGTGTAGCTCTACTGATGAATTGTATATAGACCTACTGTAAATTGAATGGTAATATGTATAGCTCAACTGATGAATTGTTTATGATTATAAATTGAATTAATCTACTTGATATTAATCGCACAAATTTGTATAGCTTAATGAAAGTATGCTACTTTGTATTGTATATATTTGTATAGTTTTGGCCGATGAATTGTATATGCTTTAAATTGAATAGTAATCTATATAGCTCTACTGATAAATTGTTTGCGTTTGTAATTTGAAGTAGTTTGCATGATATGTATTATTAATTTCTGTATATCACAACTGGTTGAATTGTTTATGCCTTAAATTTAATTAAATTGTTTTGTATTATAATATAGCTCAACTTATGAATGATCGTTTGCGTTTGTAAATTTAATAATGTGATTGGCTATGTATTGTATACTTTTAGTAGAGCCATCGATGTAGCTCAGTCGGCAGACTCGCCGGGCCGCTGACCCGGAGCTGCGTTCGGGCTTGGGTTGGATCCCCCTTTGGACTTTGGTTTCTTCGGAGGTTTTCCCCAGCCGTGGGATTGAAGCCGGATGGTCTATGGCGAGTCCTTGGCATCAACCCCTTTGATTTGATTACCCCCTTTGATTTGATTGCCTGGTTGGGTTTTTCCGAGGTTTCCCCCACCGAAAAGGCAAATGCCGGGTAATATTTTGGCGAATCCTCGGACCTCATCTCATCTCACTACATCTCGCCAAAATGTAAAAAAAAATGCACAAAATTGTAAAAATTGTAGAAAATTACTAACTTGTAAAACTATAAAAATTTGTAAAAATTGTAATTGTAATATTGTAAAATGTTGACATGTTCCACATCTTAAAGCTTCATTGCTCATGTAAGATCTATGGAATAAAATAAATGAATGAATGAATGAATGAATGAATGAATGAATGAATGAATGAATGAATGAATGAATGAATGAATGAATGAATGAATGAATGAATGACTGCAATTCAATAAAAATATTAATCCCGATGTTCATTTCTTTCTAATATCGACTGTTTACAAGAATAAAAATCGATTCTAAGCTGTGTTGCCATATATAAAACCGACGAAGCTCGGTTTCTTCTCAAGCCGCGACTCGACTTCGTTTTAGAAATCGCATAAGGATTCAGACCTCGATCGTGGTTTAAGATCCGAGGTTTGGAATCACGATTTCGTCCGTGTTTTAGAAATCGACCCAAAAAGTTTAAATCTGTTCTGCATCAATGACAAAACAATAATCTTACAACTTAATTAAATTAATTTTTGAGACAATTTTGAACGATTGCTCTTAGTATGTATCACCTTCTATGACTAGTCTATATATTGCTATGTGAGGTTATGACAATAAAATCGATCAATCGATCGATCATTCAAGATCAACCAGCCAGCCATCCAGTCTATCAATTTTCAGGTATTTTTATCCTGTTTCCATCCGCTTTTAATTTATGTTTTAACTCCTTCCACCCATTGACCGTATTTGATTGATTGATTCATTCATTCTTACGTTCATTTTGTCATATTTTATTATTTTTTCCCATTTTTACTAAATCATTAATTAACGTTGTTTCTTTCCACTATCTTTTCACATTTCTTCTTCATATTTTCTTATTGTTTATTTTTTCTTTCCTTATTCGTTTTTACACAGGTTTTCTGTACTTTTTCCCCATTTTTCTTGTTTTCTTTTTTCTTTCGTTCCTTCCTCCATGTTTATAATGTTTTATATTTTTCTATTTCCTTTGATTTCATTTCCTTATTTCCTTCTTCGTTTTCTCAGTTGTTTGAAGTATTTTTCTATTTTCCTTGTACTTTCAGTTTCTTCCATTTCTTCTCAATTTTTTCATGTTTTTCTATTTCTATTATCCTTGCTCTTTCATTGTCTTCCTTTTTTCCTTTCATGTTTTTCCACTATTTTCCTTCTTATTTCATTTTCTTACTAACCTTAATCTTTTTAATCATTTTTATGTTTTATCCTATTTTATTTCTTCTTTCATTTACTTCCTTTCCTTCTTCAATTATCTCAACTTTTTATATAGGACCTATGTACCTATTTTCCTTATACTTTATTTGCTTTATTTCCTCTTTCGTTTCTTCTCATATTTTGTTGATTTTATCTCCCCATTTATTTTAGTTCCACTTTCTTACCCTCTTCTTTTTTCATGTTTCCTCATTTTTGCAATTTCTTCGCTCATTTATTTTCTTTTCCATATTTCTGTTACTTTTTTATTCTCTTTTCATCTCTCTTTCGTTCCTTATTTGTTTTTACTCCTTTTTCTAACTTATTGATTTTTAGTTCTTTCATCCGTTTTCTTTTAACTTTCGTTTTTTATTCTTCTTCATTTTTTGTTTTACTTTTCCTTTTCGTTCTTTTCCTGTCTCTCTATTTTCTCGTCCATTCTCCCTTCCTTCTCTTCTTAATTTTTTGCTATTTTCATTCTGTTGAATCCTTATTTAATTGTTTGTTATTCATTCCTGTTTCTTTTTCGTTTTTCATTCCTGTTATTTTTCGTTATTTTCCCGCTATTCTTTTGTTTTTATTTATGTATTTATTCTTTGTTCTCTTCTTTACCCGATTTATTTTTCTGGATTTTCCTTGTTCTCTTTTCCTTTTTCATTTCCCTTTTTTATTTTTCCATTTCCACCATTCTTTTCTCTTCTTTATTATTTTTCTTCCTTGTCGTCTCTCTTTTCCTTCGTTACTTCTTCCTTATCTACGTGATTAATAATTTACTTATTTTCCCCTGAAAGATCAATTTACTTTTATATAATTTTATTATTATCTTCCCTCCATTTTTACATAATTCTAAACACCAACCTTGCTGTGCAGACTTCTACACCTGTGTCTCTACATTGATACGATGTCAGAACAGCACTAACTGCACCACTAATGTAATGCTATCACCCACATGTCGATTCAGTGCCCATTTTTCACATACGTTAATGCAATTTCTTGTTATTAACATTTAATTGTGTTCACTGCATTGTTGCCCCGTCTTCATTCATCTGATAGCTGTTGGTTCTGAATAGCCACTGGCCCGTACTTTTTCAGTCGATGTTTTGATGCGTTATGAGCAAATATATCAATGGTTGAGTGGTATATTATTTCAAGCGTCAACGAGTCCGATCGCTAACCGATTCGTGTTTCACTTTTAATTGTCCTTGTTATGCATTGTGTAATACAAAGCTTTATTTTTATAAAGTTTAGTAGCGGGAACTTTTAAAATACAATTTTCAATAACACGATGTCTATCTATATACAGGGTGTAGCCAAAAGGTACGTCAACACTTTGGGGGGACATTACACACTTCTAGAGGATGAATAGTAAATTATGCAACGAGCCTATAATGAAGGTAATTAAGAAGTGAGTATGGATATTTATGAAACGAACGCAAGCGAGTTTCATAATTTTCATACGAGCTTCTTAATTACCATTATAGGCGAGTTTCGTACGACTTTTTATGCTCGACCATATTTCTAACTTGATATTATTAATTTTATTGTATCTGACCTGGAGCAATGTCCCGTATGTTGTGAGATGTGCGCAAACGCGAAAGTATTGATTTTTTTCCGAGGAACAGATGTCCACATTGACCTTGCTAGGCCATAAGAACCTACAGAGATAACATTGAAATAAAATTAGACATTGAAAAACGAGATGACAAATTGAATTTATTTGAATATTATTTACAATTAACGCTAATTATTATAGTAACAGAACATAACCTTCTGCGACAGTATTGGATTTCCAGCCTCTGTGACTTTTCGCTAATTCTCTTTCGATTGCATTTCCGAGAATAATCGATAACGGTAGAAAGCTCACCTGTCAGTGGCTGAACAGATGTAACCTGAGTCGTCAGTGGCTGAAAGACCTGAACTTTAATGAGTAGGTGTACTTTAATGACATGCATTAAAGGACTGCTACCAGGTGTATAATTACTACATTTCGGCATGGTCGAGCATAAAATATGTTACATGAACATAGATCCGGAAGTTATGTATTTCCTTGTTAGTGCTCTTTTTTTACAATTCTGTTTACATTGTATGACATACAAGCTAGTTTGTTTTTGTGAAGAATGTCATATACATATTGTGAATGAATGAAGTGAATTTATTGATACACAATAAATTATACAAACTCATGTACACAAGATACTTCGCACGTGCCCGTACGGCCATTCGTGCTATAACTATGCACAGTTTGAAACTCCAAAGAAAACAAAAATAATACTACTAATAATAAAATAGTAAAACAACAGTTATTATTCCGGGGTTCGATCCCAGGTGGTGACAGGTTTTTTTTTCGTTGCCAAACTTTCAGATCGGCCCCGAGATTCACTCAGCCTCCTATAAAATTGAGTACCGGGTCTTTCCCGGGGGTAAAAGGCGGTCAGAGCGTGGTACCGACCACACCACCTCATTCTAGTGCCGAGGTCATGGAAAGCATGGGGCTCTACCTCCATGCCCCCCCAAGTGCCTTCATGGCACGTTACGGGGATACCTTTACCTTTTACCTTTTTTTTTTACAGTTATTATTATTACTACCGTTATAATTAATTATCACACTTACAACTAATCTAACTTCATACCAAATTTCACAAAAATAATAAAAATAAAATACAGTAAAACCCCGATTATCCGTCACCCTATTAACCGATTGGTGAATTATCTGTCTTTCTCTGTCGCAGAAAAAAATATGAAGTACTGTACATTAAATTAGTGCCAATTTTTTCTACAGAGTGGTTTTTTACAATAAAGTGGTGAATATTAAGCATTTTACTGTGGATATTTCATTTCCTATTAAAAATGTTTGATTGATGAATGAAATTTGATGTGATCTAACGATTATAATGATTGTTAAAGTTAATATTGAGTAGATCAGAAAATAGATAATTCGTATATTTTCTCCAATGTTTATGACCACTAATATTCATCTCATATGAACCTTTACCCTTACGCATTATTGCCTATTCTTCGAGGGGCCGTACTGTTTAACTTCTATGAAAAATGTCTTCTACAAGTGTCAAAAGAAAACATGTTGTACTACGGAAAAAAGTGCCAGTAATTGAGTGGTTTGGGAAAGAGAAAATGTGGTTCATTTCACTTCACAATAGAAACAGGAATTACAAATTTGCGCGATTTAGGCTAATAAAAAAACAAAATAAAACTGTATAAATTTGTGAATCTACAACATGAGACCTCTACTATTCCTATCTTTCCACAGAGAGTCGTCATAAGGAGATTCCTTGGCCATTAAAAACCTGTCGTAGAAAACCAGACTTAAGTACAATAAATAATGTTTTAATAACTGACTTATTGGAAAATCAAGCACGAATTGCAACAAAACAGACTTAAATTAGTGAACTTCTGATCCACTACCTAGCGTATTAAAAGAAAAGACCATGGAGGAAATTACGAAAATATTGTGACAGCGACGTGAGATTCGAACTCACGGCCAGCGTCCCGCAAGAGAGAAGATCGCGCGGGCTCCACGGAGCACTGAGGGACGGCGCGCGGCGGAGAGAAGAGAGGGGGAAAGGGCCTACGCGGCGAGGGAGTGTGCACGCGCGACTGCTGCGTGCTGAGTGAAGGGGGGACGGACCCTCCCGACTCTTCGAGAAGTCCGTCGAAGTGGAAAAATCGGGAATTCGAACTTTCTAGGCTACGTCGCTGTGGTTATAAAAGAAGAAGCGCGAGGGAACTCGGACAGTGTGTGTGTGATTCATGATTAGTTCAGTGAGTAAGCCAGTGAACAGAGCAAGCTAGCCAGTCTTGTGTACCGGAGTTCGACTTGAGTGTGCGTCCGAAGGCCTGAGTTCGAGTGCAGTGGACCGCAGTTGGAGGGACCTGAGTTCGAGTGCAGTGGACCGCAGTTGGAGGGACCTGAGTTCGAGTGCAGTGGACCGCAGTTGGAGGGACCTGAGTTCGAGTACAGTGGACTGTCTCTGAAGGTCTGTGGTTCGAGATACTGTGAACTCGAGTGACTGAGCTAGAAGAACTGTGAACTGAGAACTGACAGTTCTGATTTGTAAATAGTGCTTTGTAAATATTAGTTAAGATTAACAGTTCATTGTTGTTCGTAATAGTCCAAGTAAATTGTCATTGTCGTCAGTGGAGAGCAAATCCCATTGTTGCCGAGAGCGTTTAAGGTGAATTGTAGAAAGAAATTATTATTGTTGAGTTGAAATAAATTTACAATATTATGTACTTAGATAAACACAATATAATATTTGTTACTCAGTCAAATAACAAATCAATGTAAAATAATGACTTATATTATATGGTCATTAAGTTTTATATACATGAATTACAAATTGCAAACGTTTTCGCCCATTCAGGCATCTTCAGGCACAATAATTATACAATATCTCAATGTAAAACTGCGTAGCCATTATATTGGTGGTAGATAAACTGTTTCAGATTAATGATGTACAAAACATCTCCATAATTAAAATGTAATATTACAAGTCATAAAATTAAAATAATATTAAAAACCACGTAGTGTTGTAATTAAACTTCATAATATTCTGTGCAATTCTTGTTCAATACAGTCCAATGAGTGATGAATTATGTCTGAAATATATAAATAAATACGAAATAGAATTAGGAAATTATCAAATGTGAAAGTGTAATCGGATTGGATTGGATAAGTAAAAGTACTCACGTCGTTTGAACGTGGCAATTACGTGAGTACTTTCAATTATCCAATCCGATTACACTTTTACATTTGATAATTTCCTACTTCTATTTCGTATTTATTTATATATTTCAGACATAATTCATCACTCATTGGGCTCTACTGAACAAGAGTTCCACAGAATATTATGAAGTTTAATTACAACACTACGTGGTTTTTTACATTATTTTAATTTTATGACTTGTAATATTACATTTTAATTATGGAGATGTTTTGTACATCATTAATCTTAAACAGTTTATCTACCACCAATGTAATGGCTACACAGTTTGATATTGAGATAATGTATAACTATTGTGCCTGAAGATGCCTGAATGGGCGAAAACGTTTGAAATTTGTAATTCATGTATATAAAACTTAATGACCATATAATATAAGTCATTATTTTACATTGATTTGTCATTTGACTGAGTAACAAATATTATATTGTGTTTATCTATATTAATTGACAATCTGAATATTTCCATCATGCTTTCTAAATTATGTACTTGGTTTATGTAAACTTTTTATGCTATGGATTATCCGATTTTTTCGATTAACCGTTCACTCCACCCCCTTCATTACCACGGATAATAGAGGTTCTACTGTAAATGTAAGATATGAAAGAAAAAAACACAGAGAAACATATATATATATTTTTATTAGGTTATTTTACGACGCTGTATTAACATCTAGGTTATTTAGCGTCTGAATGAAATGAAGGTGATAATGCCGGTGAAATGAGTCCGGGATCCAGCACCGAAAGTTACCCAGCATTTGCTCGCATTGGGTTGAGGGAAAACCCCGGAAAAACCTCAACCAGGTAACTTGCCCCGACCGGGATTCGAACCCGGGCCATCTGGTTTCGCGGCCAGACGCGCTGACCGTTACTCCACAGGTGTGGACCATATATATAAACAATTCAATTCCTTATTGAAACGGTACCAAATAATAAATATAAAGGTAATACATAAAAACATACACACGCAATAAAAACAAATAGAAAAAACACATAATAAATACAAAAAGATCATTATCCCCTAATTACCTCATTCGCTCAGTGTTAATACTACTCATTACAATACTAATAAATAACTCTTTCCCTTATTTCCTCGGCCCCCTCCCCCTCGGCCAGTTCCACACTCAGCTGTCGAATTTTTCCCATAAATCTTCCCACATCCTCACAGAATTTAGCGTTATTTGATAATTATATCATATGTTGCCAAGTGTCCCCTGCTAGATGTAATGAAGGACTCTGGCAGGAATCGTTTCCTCAGAACTTCTGTGGCTTCACACTCCGATAAAATATGGTGTGATGTCTCGCCTCTACCGCAAAGAGGACATATTCCTGCCCCCACTTAGTTGACGATTTTAAGTGCCCTTCAAGCTCCTAGACGAAACCAGGTTAAGCCCAGTCTGCCTTCTCTGCTTCCTCCACAGAGGTATAACTCGGTTCTCCAATTTGTTTTGATCATCGATTGGATCTCGAGAGCAACCTTATCCCTGTTTTCCCCTTCTGTTATTTGTCTGTCTATTATCGTATACATAGTACACTACATCCTATACCAGAACATAAACACAAGAACTGTGGGAAAAGTACTGAACGAAATTTGATTAGGTAATGTAAGATAATATGGCACGGGAAAATCTGAAAGTGTCTCATCATAAATGCTCAGAATGCCCTTCGTTAGCATGAATACATATGTGCACCAACCCGCCGTCACACTGAATTCAGGATGAGCTGATGCACGGAAGAATTTCGGATTGTCTCGCAGCCTTCCATAATACTGTACAGCAGGGATCGGCAAAAATGTCATCGTGATCACTAGCAATAGTGACGTAGCAGGGGCAGCGCTGTAAACTGTCTGTGTTTCACCCCCTCCCTTCCGTCCAACTCCCCTACTACGCCAGTACACAGGCATCTATCAGTGGCGGGTTACCCGATTAGATTTATATTGCCTCTTTCTCAAAACCTTGAACGTCTGTTCGGAAACGCATGTTTAAGGGACAATTGGAGGAACAGTGTTTGTTGTTCATTATGGTGACAATGTAGACGCCTCTTGTGTCCTGAAATTCTAATAGACACTTATAAATCAAACCTCTAGCGACATTACAACACGTCATAAGATTATCACGAAATCATAGGTAAGCACGAACATATCCAGTGTAACGTCCACACCTGCGAGTCTGGCCGCGAAACCAAGTGGCCCGTGTTCGATTCCCGGTCGGGGCAAGTTAAATGGTTGAGGTTTTTTCCGGGGTTTTCCCTCAACCCAATATGAGCAAATGCTGGGTAACTTTCGGTGCTGGACCCCGGACTCATTTCACCGGCATTATCACCTTCATCTCATTCAGACGCTAAATAACCTAAGATGTTGATAAAGCGTCGTAAAATAACCCACTAAAATAAAAAATAATTCCAGTGTAACTGTAAACGCAAAATCTATAGAGTAGAAAATAAGTATAAAAATAATTTTCTTTTCATAAGCCTGGACGGGGCGAAGCAATTAAAACATTTTGGGTGCTATTCATAGACATTTCGCAGCACGCGCTACGAGCGTACTAAGCTAGCCCCGGCTATCCACTGGTTACTAGTACAGAATTCAAATCATATCCTATCACTAACACTGGTTTATGAATACGAAAAACGCTGATAATCCACCGGAAGCCCGAGCTAAAAATGTCTATGAATACGGTCCAAAAAAACTAAACTCAAATAACTGTTCCGGTACTAAAATATGATGAAACAAGCTAAGTTATTGCTTTGAAATGGCAAAATCATTGAAGTGCTATAATGGACAGTTCATTAAAACATGTCTGAATAAAGCTTTTAACATTATTTGTCCCGAATAATCTGATGTTTTTAACAGTATGAAATTATCTACACGAACAATACAAAGGACGGCAAGGGATATTGAAACACTAGCTGAACGAGAAATAAAATCAAAGATGGATAAACAGTGGTCTAATCTCTCGTTTAAGGTAGAAACACAGATATGGATGCAGTAGAATTGGTAATATCCACCCGCGGAGTTACGAAGGGTTTCTTTGTATAAGAATATTTGCTCGATGTCATTGCACTTAAAGGAAATACAACAGGAAAGGAGTTAGTCCTAGCATGAAGAAAATATATAGAATAAATTAAATAATAATAATAATAATAATAATAATAATAATAATAATAATAATAATAATAATGTAGTATTAACAATAACGATGTCTTGCTTATTTACCACATCTCAGCTTTATTTTGGGGAGGTGTTTTCCTCTCGCACATTATGTTAGTAGTTAGTAGATTAGTGTATGATCTAATATTAAAATTTATTTTGTCTGACAACATGAAATTCATTGCTTTCATTAAACAGTTTACGAATCACGAGACCTAACCTAAAAAATATTTAGTTTGATCACGTGAAATGATTAGTAGCCTACGAATTTCGAAAACGAATGCCACTTTGAAATGTATGCTTTAGAATATTTACTCTGTTATTGTAATATAAATCTAAACACGAAAGAAATTAATTAAAATTTGAAATGGTATTTCTATCGATTACCCAATGGCGTGTTATCACACGAAATATGTTATATTTATTTACATTTAGCCTACCTGACTCTAGTCTTGAAATTGTAACCACAACACAAAGCAACTCATACATTAACTATAATGTATTAATATTAATACTGATATTTACTAATTATTAGGATGTTCAAATTTCACTAGCTTCCAGTAGGCCTAATGGGCTCAGAAATCTAGAACAATTTGAATTTTCAGAATTTAAACTACCGACAATTTGTGTCACTGCTGCCAACATAACAGTTATAAAATCACTACCAATTGTAATATTTCTCAATACCGAAATTCGAAACGAAGTTGGTAAAAGAAAATTCAACCTGCAAACTAGAAAATCACCATAATCTACTAGCTTATGTAGTAATAGGGGAAAAATGGTTAGGTTTCACCCTTAGATTTTTAAGTAAGCTGACACAGACTATATCTGTAGTAACAGACATGACTCGAAATACGACTTAAAAAGTTACTAGATGGAGTAACGTGTTACTAATTCAGAAGACAATTGTTCGGAAATATACTGAATATAGAACGAAACATAGCAGCTATGTAGAGTAGCGGCAGACGACCAAAGATAGGACTATGGATGTTTTTCTATGGAAAGCATTTTAAATAAATCTAAACTAGTTTGGTGTGTTAGAGAATGGCAATATTTTATGTCCTCACTTATTTCCCGCTGTCTTAAGGTGATACGTATGAGAAATGTTTTCATATGATTAACTTGTAAAATCTAAAAAAAGATCGTGACTAGCAAACGAAAATTTACGAGTTGTAAAGGGTGCGTCAGAAAGAACGGATGGATTTCAAACTATCGATACGCAACGAGGAGAGAGATATAGTGAGGGGGACCACGACTGTTGGGTCAGCCATAGAATGTAGTTTCAGTTGAGAATATGGTGTTGGTCTGGTGTACAACGTGCTTTCATCGTAGAGACATTTTTGAAAAATGAAGAGTCTGTGATCGCCACTCAGGACTCATTTCGACATCGGATGTCACGCTAGGATTCCAACTCGGAATACAATTTTGCGGTGGGTGGCTTCATTTCGTATCACAGGTTCAACATTAAAGAAGAAATCACCTGGACGAAATTCTATTGCACTGAGATTGTCCGAGGCTACGGTAAGATCTCGCGCCTTGCGACTTCTTTCTTTGGGACCATTTGAAGGCGTAAGTTTGTAAACATCGATCACATACACTGGACGAACTGAAGACAGCGATTCGTGAAGAAATCGTGGCAATTGCACCAGCTATGACTGTGAAAGTGATGGCGAACATCAGAAAACGCCTCGATGCCTGTATTGAAAGCCAAGGACATTATATGGATAATGTTGTTTTCCATAAATAAACTGCATGTATTGGTGAATATGTTGATAACAATAAATTTTTGATTTGATGAATCTTTACAATTTTCTTGCCATGTGAATTCCATCCGTTCTTTCTGACGCACCCTGTATTAAGTGTGGTACTTTGTGACGTAATTTCCTATGTTGTTTTTTTTATTTATTTTATTGGGTTATTTTACGACGCTGTATCAACATCTAGGTCATTTAGCGTCCGAATGAAATGAAGGTGATAATGCCGGTGAAATGAGTCCGGGGTCCAGCACCGAAAGTTACCCAACATTTGCTCGTATTGGGTTGAGGGAAAACTCCGGAAAAAAACCTCAACCAGGTAACTTGCCAGGACCGGGATTCGAACCCGGGCCACCTGGTTTCGCGGCCAGACGCGCTGACCGTTACTCCACTGGTGTGGACCCTATGTTGTTGTAACAGTAAAAATAAAGGCGAAATAAAATATAATCTGTCCATCTATAAATCAATATTGTGTAGTCAACGTCAGATACTTGTGTTGAGAGTTAATTGTTAACTCCGTTTGTGTACTTAGAGAATGAGAGTGTTGGTATGTGATGAAGTGCGCCTAGTGTTCTGTCTAGCCAGTGAAACATTAGGAGTAACCGCTTCAAGTTCGAACATTCGGTCAGATACTCGGCCTTGACGGCTGTCCTATGACCGGTCGAATATAAACCGGTTCTAAGCCCTATTCTGCAGCTATCTATTTATCATTGCTCTGGTAACCAGCTCTTTCCCAAGCATGTTCAACATTCGAAGAAATACAGTATAAGCTTATGGGGTGGTGCAATAGACTCACCGGAAGGAAGGCAGGATGATGGACTCGTATTCCTCGATGGTGCACTCTTGCACCAGGAATATGATGGGCTGTAGGACGGCTGCCAGCACCTCCTGAGTCTTCATCTCTTGCTGCAGACAAGGCCAAACGTGCTGGAACCACAGTTTCTGCAACATACACGGAGATCAGGTTTAGAAACATAATTGAAGAGTTGACCCGAATAACGGACTATGTCACTATCTGTTAACTGTGCAGTAGGATATACCATGTTACATGGTAATTCATAAATTTACTGTTGGACGGGTAACATAGACCTTTATTATATCAATATGTTTTGTACATTCAGCAACGTATACGTGTTATGTTATTGAAAGTCATGTTACACATCAGTTTATAACGTTTTTATCTTCACAGAAATGCTACTGGGGAATATAAATAATAAACAGTTTCATACAATGAGGATGGATAGACAAGACAGACAGACAGACAGACAGACAGACAAAGGACAAGTGTCAAGAGAAAAGGACAGGTGTTAGAAGAAAAGAGAAAGTGTTTGGAGAAAATAGTAAGTGCTAAGAGAAACGGACATGTGGTATGAGAAAAGCACAAGTTTTAGCAGAGAATAACAATTGGTAGGAAGAAAGGAAAGGTGTTAGGAGAAAAGAAGAAGAATTATAAGAGAAAAAGTGTTAGGAGAAAAGAATAAGAATTATAAGAGAAAAAGTGTTAGGAGAAAAGAATAAGAATTATAAGAGAACAAGTGTTAGGAGAAAAGAACAAGTGTTAGGAGGAAAGAACAAGTGTTAGGAGGAAAGAACAAATGTTAGGAGAAAAGAACAAGTGTTAGAAGAAAAGAACAAGTGTTAGGAGAAAAGAACAAGTGTTAGGAGAAGAAAACAAGTGTCAGAAGAAAAGAACAAGTGTCAGGAGAAAAGAACAAGTGTTAGGAGACAAGAACAAGTGTTAGGAGAAAAGAACAAGTGTTAGGAGAAAAGAACAAGTGTTAGGAGAAAATAACAAGTGTTAGGAGAAAAGAACAAGTATTAGGAGAAAAAAACAAGTGTTAGGAGAAAAGAACAAGTGTTAGGAGAAAAGAACAAGTATTAGGAGAAAAGAACAAGTGTTAGGAGAAAAGAACAAGTGTTAGGAGAAAAGAACAAGTGTTAGGAGAAAAGAACAAGTGTTAGGAGAAAAGAACAAGTGTTAGGAGAAAAGAACAAGTGTTAGGAGAAAACAACAAGTGTTAGGAGAAAAGAACAAGTGTTAGGAGAAAAGAACAAGTGTTAGGAGAAAAGAACAAGTGTTAGGAGAAAAGAATAAGTGTTAGGAGAAAAGAACAAGTGTTAGGAGAAAAGAACAACTGTTAGGAGAAAAGAACAAGTGTTAGGAGAAAAGAACAAGTATTAGGAGAAAAGAACAAGTATTAGGAGAAAAGAACAAGTGTTAGGAGAAAAGAACAAGTGATAAGAGAAAAGAACAAGTGTTAGGAGAAAAGAACAAGTGTTAGGAGAAAAGAACAAGTGTTAGGAGAAAAGAACAAGTGTTAGGAGAAAAGAACAAGTGCTCGGAGAAAAGAACAAGTGTTAGGAGTGAAGAACAAGTGTCGGGAGAAACAAACAAGTGTTAGGAGAAAAGAACAAGTGTTAGGAGAAAAGAACAAGTGTTAGGAGAAAAGAACAAGTGCTCGGAGAAAAGAACAAGTGTTAGGAGTGAAGAACAAGTGTCGGGAGAAACAAACAAGTGTTAGGAGAAAAGAACAAGTGTTAGGAGAAAAAACAAGTGTTAGGAGAAAAAAACAAGTGTTAGGAGAAAAGAACAAGTGTTAAGAGAAAATAACAAGTGTTAGGAGAAAAGAACAAGTGTTAGGAGAAAAGAACAAGTATTAGGAGAAAAGAACAAGTGTTGAGAGAAAAGAACAAGTGTTAGGAGAAAAGAACAAGTGTCAGGAGAAAAGAACAAGTGTCAGGAGAAAAGAACAATTGTTAGAATAAAAAACAAGTGTTAGGAGAAAAGAATAAGAATTCTAAGAGAACAAGTGTTAGGAAAAAAGAACAAGTGTTAGGAGAAAAGAACAAGTGTCAGGAGAAAAAAACAAGTGTTAGGAGAAAAGAACAACTGTTAGGAGAAAAGAACAAGTGTTAGGTGAAAAGAACAAGTGTTAGAAGAAAAGAACAAGTGTTTGGAGAAAAGAACAAGTGTCAGGAGAAAAGAACAAGTGTCAGGAGAAAAGAACAATTGTTAGAATAAAAAACAAGTGTTAGGAGAAAAGAACAGGTGTTAGGAGAAAAGAACAAGTGTTAGGAGAAAAGAACAAGTGTTAGGAGAAAAGAACAAGTGTTAGGAGAAAAGAACAAGTGTTAGGAGAAAGTAACAAGTGTTAGGAAGTGTTAGGAGAAAATAACAAGTGTTAGGAGAAAAGAGCAAGTGTTGGGAGATATGGAAAAGCGTTAAGAAAAACGAAAATATGTTATGAAGAAAGGAGATTAAGACGAAAAGGGGATGACTTAGAATAAAAGACAAAGAAGTTAAAAGGAATAGAAGAATTAAGAGATAGGAATAAAAAATTTAGAAAAAAAAATTAAGAGCGAGAAAATAATAGTAGGAAGATGTATCTGAGGGGAAAATGTGTAAGAAATTATAAGACGAGAATACTGAGGATGAGATGAAGAAATCATTGAGATAAATATTAAGAGAACTAGAAAATAAAAGTAAGAACATACGAAAAAAAAAAGAATAAAGAGTTATTCAGAGAAAACAGGGAGAGTTAGATGATATGGGTAAGAGAACCCTGAAGCGAAGGAGAAGTCTGCATTCTCCTCCCTTTGCCCTTGATTAAAAACATCTTCCGTATTTGTTGTTTCTAGTTGGAGCCAAGAATGCTTGTGAGGCTTCTTCGGTATGTTCTGCGGTTCACGGGAGCTTCATTCTAAGAAACTCGTATTATAATCTCTATCTTGCGAAGTTGGAAGCCTTAGCAGTCTGAGTGCTAATCTTACAGCGTCTCCACAGCGATGTTTGCACAGAAAACTCTCCTCCAAAGCTATCACACGTAACTTGATGCTCTAATTTGTTGTGGCTGTAAAATACCTTATTATGCCCTAATTGCCAGCTATCCTGCAACACTTAACTGCTCTCTGATTCGTCGCTTAGCAACAGATTCACAACATGGCACAACGATGCTCTAATATCTTGTTATGTTACACAAACAATATTCTTTCTACGTGGCGGGCGATACATCTAACAAATTATTTTTTCATCTATACTAATGATAAATCTGTAGCCGAAATTTTTCTGGTAATTTTCGATTTTCCAAAAAATAATTGGTACTAACATATATAATTAACCGCTCCGAAACCGAAAATCGCTTTTTTGAAATTTTTGTTTGTCTGTCTGTCTGTCTGGATGTTTGTTACCTTTCACGCGATAATGGCTGAATGAATTTATATGAAAATTGGAATATAAATTAAGTTCGTTGTAACTTAGAATTTAGGCTATATGACATTCAAAGTATTTTTTAATTTAAAAGGGGGTTATAAGGGGGCTTGAATTAAATAAATCGAAATATCTCCCTTATTATTAGTTTTCATGAAAAATATTACATAACAAAAGTTTCTTTAAAAATAATTCCCGATAAGTTTTATTCCATGCAAAATTTTGACAGGACTGATATTTAATGAGATAAATGAGTTTCAAAATTACAATAACAACGCCATCTAAGGCGGTGTAATGAAATAAAAAACAAATGACTTCGTCTATAAGGGGCCTTGGACAACAAAAATCGAAAGCTATGAAACATACGGCAGCCTACAGACAATGTTTCTGTGTTGGTATGAAGTAATATCGGAAGCTAAATTAACCGATTTGTATAATTAATTATTAATTCACCATTGGAAAGTGTAGTTTATCTAGATGGACATAATGCTATAATGTTATTACAGTAACTTCTGAGTGAATCGAGGACAGGTAAGATTATGCACAGAAAACTTGATAGGCATTCGTTTCCTGTATTTCCTAAAATAATTTTTATGACCAAATGGGTGGTCTCTGGACCAAAATTATCGCATTTTAATTTTTTTAATACAATTTAAATTAAGTAACATAATAAACGATTTATTTTCTATCAAACACGAATGTTCCCTGGATCAAATGTCCTATTTTAATTATGTAATTACTTTATATTTATTTCTAACGGGTGTAGCGGAGCGCACGGTTACGGCTAGTTTGAAATACTATTTTCCCGAATTGTACTTTATTTCAGCTATGATTGCCAGTTACAGAAAAAGTCTTTCGATATTAAAATTGGTTTAATAATTTTAGAGTAAATACATTTTTAATATTAAAATGGAAGTCCGGCGTAATCTAGGATTAGCGAGAATCCTGCGTTCTGACGAGTTCGAGTTCCTCTTGGGCATATTACGTCGTGAGTTTTTTTCCGAATGCCAGATAATTCCATTTGCTATCATAGCAGGTTTTATTCGATATTATACTTGATTTATTTATATAATGGATTTATTTCTACTGACATACTACGAAATAGAAATAAAAACAAAGTAAATTAATCCTTTGAAAAGGTGAAAAAATTCAAGTACCTTGGAGCAACAGTAACAAATATAAATGACAATCGAGAGGAAATTAAACGCAAAATAAATATGGGAAATGCCTGTTATTATACGGTTGAGAAGCTTTTATCATCTAGTATAGTCTCGAAAAATAGAATTTATAAAACAGTCCGTTATATTACCAGTTGTTCTTTATGGTTGTGAAACTTGGACTCTCACTTTGAGAGAGGAACGGAGATTAAGGGTATTCGAGAGTAATGTGGTTAGAAAAATATTTGGGGCTAAGAGGGATGAAATTTCAGGAGAATGGAAAAAGCCACACAACACAGAACTGCACCCTTTGTATTCTTCACCTAACATAATTACTTACTTACTGGCTTTTAAGGAACCCGGAGGTTCTTTGCCGCCCTCACATAAACCCGCCATTGGTCCCTATGCTGAGCAAGATTAATCCATTCTCTATCATCTTATCCCACCTCCCTCAAATCCATTTTAATATTATCTTCCCATCTACGTCTCGGCCTCCCCAAAAGTCTTTTTCCCTCCGGCCTCCCAATTAACACTCTATATGCATTTCTGGATTCCCCCATACGTGCTACATGCCCTGCCCATCTCAAACGTCTGGATTTAATGTTCCTAATTATGTCAGGTGAAAAATACAAAGCATACAGTTCTGTGTTGTGTAACTTTCTCCATTCTCCTGTAACTTCATCCATCTTAGCCCCAATTACTTTCATAAGCACCTTATTTTCAAACATCCTTAATCTTTGTTCCTCTCTCAAAGTGAGAGTCCAAGTTTCACAACCATAAAGAACAACCGGTAATATAACTGTTTTATAAATTCTAACTTTCAGATTTTTTGACAGCAGACTGGATGATAAAAGCTTCTCAACCGAATAATAACAGGCATTTCCCATATTTAGTCTATATTTAATTTTCTCCCGAGTATCATTTATATTTGTTACTGTTGCTCCCAGATATTTGAACTTCTCCACCTCTTCAAAAGATAAATTTCCAATTTTTATATTTCCATTTCGTACAATATTCTGGTCACGAGACATAATCATATACTTTGTCTTTTCGGGATTTACTTCCAAACCTATCTCTTTACTTGCTTCCAGTAAAATTCCCGTGTTTTCCCTAATGGTTTGTGGATTTTCTCCTAACATATTCACGTCATCCGCATAGACAAGCAGCTGATCACCTAACATAATTAGGAACATAAAATCCAGACGTTTGAAATGGCCGGGCATGTAGCACGTATGAGTGAATCTAGAAATGCCTGTAGAGTGTTAGTTGGGAGGCCGGAGGGAAAAAGACCTTTGGGGAGGCCAAGGCGTAGGTGGGAGGATAATAGACAAATAGATTAGAGGGTTTGGGATATGAAGGTAGGGACTGGATTAATCTTGCTCAGGATAGGGACCGATGGCGGGCTTATGCGAGGGCGGCAATGAACCTCCGGGTTCCTTAAAAGGCATTTGTAAGTAAGTAAATAAGTGAGTAAGTAATTAAGTTATCTTGTTCGATGATCGAAGAATTAAAACAGATTACGCAAGTCGTTCAAGATGCCACTACAGTAATAAATTATTAAATCCCTGTTTAAATGTACTGATCTCGACCCGCAAACCACAGCCATGCCAGTTCGGGGTTGTGCTGTGGGGTGTATGACGCACAAACAGACCGGCTGGAACCTATGACGCCGATTGTACGGAGGGAGAGAACAGTATCCGCGGCGGACGCATTATTGTAATGTGCCACTTCCAGACCACCAGGGCCGCTCCATTATCATCACATGTAGTATGAGTATACCGGGTGATGCGATTTAAGTGCTACAGTTGTAGTGGATTAAAAGCAGCATTATCACTGGAAATATTTACAAAAACTAATTATTAACTAAATAAGATAAGAAGACAGTTTTTGAAAATAAGGTAGAATAACGTCAAGGTTTTAAAATAATAATAAAAAAAATATTGAAAATAGAGAATTAATGAAGTTATTAATGTATTCCGATAGCTATATTAATTAGTAAAGGTTCAGAAGATAATTTGACTTTATAAATTGGTTAACTACTATATTTTATTTCAATAAGAATGCATTTATAATAAATTTATTAGTCATAATACCAATGAATCGAAAATGAGTGCATGCGATACAATGATGAAACTGAATTGAGGTTGATTATGTAAGCAACTTGTCAAGTTTGTGTTTAAACATGTATGCGGTAGTCTTCATAGAAGTTACGCAAACGATTCTGCTGACAAGAAAATAGTGCAAGAGTAAAGATTAACCTACATATTGAATGTACCGATTCAGCTATTTCAGGCTCATGACTTTACAGTATGTCGACATCTGCTCACCTATTTGAAATTACAAGTTATTATTTAAAATAAGACCTAAAAATTAAACATAAACATAGGATAAATAGAGCAACAGGAAAGATTGATGTACACTTGTTTATTATAGAGTTAAATTTTAAAAAGTATTAAAATATTCATGGTAGTAAATTGTGAAAAGGAGCAGAGAAATAAGGTTTAAAGTCTTAATGGTTATTAGGATTGGTTTAAACATGCATTAAAACCAGACGTCATTGCAAGTTTGAACCAATAAATTATTGAGATTTGCGATAAATTAAGTAGTTTAGGAAATTGTATATTTATCATGTATAACTACTTTTGTATATAGATCTTTTTGTTAAATTATTAAGTTTTGTACTTTTGTGAACTAATATCAATAAATCTATCACTATCACTGGAAATATTTACTAAGATCTACAGCCATTGTCTTCACGTCTAATATGTGTGCGAGGATGGTATTGGAAATGCTGCCGGTGAGATTCCGATGAAGATAATGATGATGGGGTAAAATTATATTGTTCCTGTAAGACGATGACTGTTGAAATCTGTGCTGATTGATATAATGGTGTTATCGTATGTTTGTATTACATAATTTAGATATAATGTTCCCGTCATTCACTTCAAAACACTCACCAAATTCCGCTGCAAAAATATGCGCCTGAGAACCTTTAACCTTCGGGATTATTATTCAGCAGGTATACTGTTTACGCATGCTACAGTAGTCACTGACGAACGGAGTATTCAACAGGTACACTGTTTACACAGCATGCTAGAGTACTGAGGAGTGAACTGGCAAACTTGAAACCACCGTAACGCATCCGATCGGTCCCCAACATTACAAGTCTAGTGATGGTGAAGAAGAGCGTATGGTAAGGTGGAAATGATGTTGGTAATGAAGATGATGGAGGTGTGATATTATTTAAAGTGGAGCTGTATTAGTGGTGATGAAGGTCGTATAGTACTCAAGTGGAAATGGTGTTGGTAATGATGAAGATGGAGGTATGATATTATTAAAAGTGAACATGATATTGGTGATGATGAAGATGGAGGTATGATATTACTTAAAGTGGAGCTGTATTAGTGATGATGAAGACCGTATGGTATTAAAGTGGATATGGTGTTGGTGATGATGAAGATGGAGGTATGATATTATTAAAAGTGAACACGATATTGGTGATGATGAAGATGGAGGTATGATATTACTTAAAGTGGAGCTGTATTAGTGATGATGAAGACCGTATGGTATTAAAGTGGATATGGTGTTGGTGATGATGAAGATGGAGGTATGATATTATTAAAAGTGAACACGATATTGGTGATGATGAAGATGGAGGTATGATATTACTTAAAGTGGAGCTGTATTAGTGATGATGAAGACCGTATGGTATTAAAGTGGATATGGTGTTGGTGATGATGAAGATGGAGGTATGATATTATTAAAAGTGAACACGATATTGGTGATGATGAAGATGGAGGTATGATATTACTTAAAGTGGAGCTATGTTAGTGATGATGAAGATCGTATGGTATTAAAGTGGATATGGTGTTGGTGATGATGAAGATGGAGGTATGGTATTATTAAAAGTGAACACGATATTGGTGATGATGAAGACAGTGGTATGGTATTATTTAAAGTGGAGCTATGTTAGTGATGATGAAGACCGTATGGTATTAAAGTGGATATGGTGTTGGTGATGATGAAGATGTAGGTATGGTATTATTAAAAGTGAACACAATATTGGTGATGATGAAGACGGTGGTATGGTATTATTTAAAGTGGAGCTATGTTAGTGATGATGAAGACAGTATGGTATTAAAGTGGAAATGGTGTTGGTAATGAGGAAGATGGAGGTATGGTATTATTAAAAGTGCACACGATACTGGTAATGATGAAGATGGAGGTATAATATTATTTAAAGTGGAGCTGTGTTAGTGACGATGAAGGCCGTAT
Organism: Periplaneta americana; assembly: GCF_040183065.1. Taxonomy (NCBI): domain Eukaryota; kingdom Metazoa; phylum Arthropoda; class Insecta; order Blattodea; family Blattidae; genus Periplaneta; species Periplaneta americana. The sequence continues at coordinate 26,985,474 of NC_091130.1, forward strand.
GGTATTAAATTGGAAATGGTATTGGAAATGGTATTGGTAATGATGAAGATGGAGGTATGATATTATTAAAAGTGAACACGATATTGGTGATGATGCAGATGGAGGTATGATATAATTTAAAGTGGAGCTGTGTTAGTGGTGATGAAGGCCGTATGGTATTAAAGTGAAAATGGTGTTGGTAATGATGAAGATGGGAGTATGGTACTGTTAAAATTGAACACGATATTCGTGATGAAGAATATGGAGGTATGATATTATTTAAAGTGGAACTGTGTTAGTGATGATGAAGGCCGTATGGCATTAAAGTGGAAATGGTGTTGGTAATGATGAAGATGGAAGTACGTTATTGTTAAAATTGAACACGATATTCGTGATGAATGTAGAGGTATGCTATTATTTAAAGTGGAGCTGTGTTAGTGATGGTGAAGGCCGTATGGTAATAAAGTGGAAATGGTGTTGGTAATGTTGAAGATGGAGATATGGTATTATTAAAAGTGTTGGTGATAATGAAGATAGAGAATTGATTATTATGATATTATTTGATATTATGATTTGAAGATAGAGATTTGATAATGAAGATAGAGATTTGATATTATGATATTATTTGATATTATGATATTATTTAAAGTGGAGCTGTGTTAGTGATGGTGAAGGCCGTATGGTAATAAAGTGGAAATGGTGTTGGTAACGTTGAAGTTGGAGATATGATATTATTAAAAGTGTTGGTGATGATGAAGTTAGAGATCTGATATTTAAAGTGGAGATTGTGTTGGTACTTATGAAGATGGAGGTATGGCACTATATAAAATATATATGCTCTTGGTGATGATATTTATTTAAAGTGGAGATGTTATTGGTGTTGAAAAAGATTGAGTTACAGCATTATTTAAAGTGGAGGTGGTATTGGTGTTGATGAAGATAGAGTTACGTTATTATTTAAAGCGGAGATGGCATTGATGTTGATGAAGACTGAGTTACGATATTATTTAAAGTGGAGCTGGTATTGGTGTTGATGAAGATTGAGTTACGATATTATTTAAAGTGGAGATGGTATTGGTGTTGATGAAGATAGAGTTACGATATTATTTAAATTGGAGATGGTATTGGTGTTGATGAAGATAGAGTTACGATATTATTTGAAGTGGAGATGTGTTGCTAATGATGAAGATAGATATATGGTATTATTTAATGTGAAAATTAGGTTGATAATGTTGATGAAGGTAGAGGTATCGTACTATTTATACTGGAGATCTTCGTGTTAGTGATTATGAAGGTGGAGATGTTATTATTTAAAGTGGAGATGGGGTTGATGATGGTGGTGAAGGTGTAAGTATATTATTTGTGATGAAGATGAAGGTGTTGGTGACTGAGGTAAACGTGATACTGGTGAAAGTTGTTGCGTTAGAAACTATGGAGGTGAAGATGGTGGTAGCGTAGGAGAGAGAAAAAGCGAAGTTGTTAGTGGCTGTGGAGATATAATTGGTAGAAACTTCTAAAGTCAGGAGAACTTTGTAAAAATAAGGTATGTATTGACTGTATCAGCAAACAAAGGAAAAAAATTATGACACTTTTGAACTAAGTACGTAGAGACAACTTCACGTCCATAATATGTAATTACACTATATACATAATTAGATAATATTATTTTAATTATTATCATTAAGCATTACAGTTACTTGCAATCATAGTAAAATACTACATTTTTTCATTGCTACAGGAAAGGTTCTGGTAGCCAGAGCTTAGGGTTGCCTAGCAGACAGCAGCCCTGATGTTCTGGCTGACCTCTTTGATATTATAGTGCTGAAAGGCCAGACTGATGATTGTCCCAAATGATATTGGACCTGCGGGGGTTCCCCCTACTGCCGTTAAGTGGTAGGAACAACATGACGTGTACTTGATGTGGGAGTCAAATGTTCCAACAGACGTCATGTATAGGGAATACTGTGACACATTATACGGTAAAAAAACAAGCTCAATGAGATAGCGAATTGCTCACTTGATCACTGACAAAATGTAATACAATTGTAACGTTATGTACAGAATGGACGGCATTGTAAATCTGACGGAATAGTATTTAATGTGATATAATGTAATACGATTGTTATGTAATGTAATGTAATACAATGTAATTGTTAAATAATACAATTTATAATTTATTTCCAAGAAATAGTCTACCCAGGCATCCTGGGTTGCCAAAAACACAGAATAACACACATATAAGAATAATAACGATTACAGTAAACTAGAGGAGTCAAATTGAAATGTGAACTAGGAGCTTAAATTTAAGAAATAATAAATTTGTACATATATTGTATAATCACACACTAACGGACAGAAAGAGGGGGGGGATTATGATATTCCGTATATAGTACATTATGCAACGAGCCTATAATGAAGGTAATTAAGAAATGAGTATGGATATTTATGAAACGAGCGCAAGCGAGTTTCATAATTTTCATACGAGCTTCTTTATTACCATTATAGGTGAGTTTCATACGACTTTTTATGCTCGACCATATTTCTAACTTGATATTATTAATTTTAATTGTATCTGACCTTCAGCAATGTTCCGTATGTTGTGAGATGTGCGCAGACGCGAAAGTATTGATTTTTTTCCGAGGAACAGATGTCCACATTGACCTTGCTAGGCCATAAGAACCTACAGAGATAACATTGAAATTAAATTAGACATTGAAAAACGAGATGACAAATTGAATTTATTTGAATATTATTTACAATTAACGCTAATTATTATAGTAACAGAACATAACCTTCTGCGACAGTATTGGATTTCCAGCCTCCGTGAGTTTTCGCTAATTCTCTTTCGATTGCATATCCGAGAATAATCGATACTTGCGGTTTTATAACGGTAGAAAGCTGACCTGTTATTGGCTGAACAGTTGTAACCTGAGTCGTCATTGGCTGAAAGACCTGACCTTTAATGAGTAGGTGTACTTTAATGACATGCATTAAAGGTCTGCTACCAGGTGTATAATTACTACGTTTCGGCATGGTCGAGCATAAAATGATTTTTCAGAATCGCCACAGACCCTTTAATGCTAGAAGTAATTATTTTTGGAATGATGTCATGGATTCCAAATGTTTTGATAGTGTTTACAGTTGATCGTGGGATGGTGCCCCTCGCTCCGATCATTAAACCATGTACTTCCCAGGTGCCTTCCATCTGATATTTTTCTCGAAAATACAGAATAGTAGGCTCATAAATTTGTTGTTTCTCTTTGTTGACCTCAGATGGTTGGGTCTGGCTCATCTCAAATCTAACAGCTGGGTCCAGTATAAAGCCTTTACCATTAGTCTTGTCTATAGCTACGATGTCCGCTCTTCTAATTCCGCCGCCTTCAGACGCAACGCAGTGCATCTCTTCATGGACCTCGAAGGATCTTTTTAAAAGGGCTTGTGCTGTTAGTTTTCGGATGTTATGATGGCGTGAATTTCTCAGGAGTTCTCCATCCTGACAGGATCCTAGGAAGTGTGCTAAGGTTTCAATCTCGTTGCAGTATCTGCAATCGTCCAAGGATCTCCCATGAAGACTTCTCACTGGTGCTACGTTATTGTTGTTCAGTGAACTGTCTGAAGACAGGTCTGGACCCCACAAGTGATACCAATAAGACACCACTCATGAGGTAACTAAGCCGTGAGATAATGGGGTAAGGTAGCCAGTTACTTTCCCCCTCCAGTGCATATGTCGCTGACTAGCTACATATGACACTAATCAGACTTCAGATGTACACAAATAATTGTTCTTCCTCTGATACATATCGTCAAGCGAGATGTACTGCCTGATAATAATATATGGACAGAAATTGTGAATTGTAACATTTATAAAATAATGCAATGTAATGCAACTGTAAATTAATGCAATGTAAGGTAGTAGTAATAATAATAATAATAATAATAATAATAATAATAATAATAATAATGTAGGTCTATTTTCAAAATAATACAATATAATTTAATTGCTCTTTTCCCGAAAGGCCATAGCCCAAAAATAGTAAATTTGAGAAGAGATTAAAGAATTGTCCTGTTTTGCTCATATTCAATACCGTAAACTGGGGTTGCTTTGAACACAGAGGAAACTTTGAACATTTTTTTTTCAGAAAATCATATTTAGGTTTCTACATGCTGCACTTGTTATAGATGGAGGTAAATTTGGTATGAGAATGATTTTATGATAATTTACCTCCATCTATAACAAGTGCAGCACGTAGAAACCTAAATATGATTTTCTGAAAAAATGTTCAAAGTTTCCTCTGTGTTGAAAGTAACCCCAGTTTACGGTTAATGACTTTATTAGCATTGTGATGCCATAGATGTGATAATAATGTATCCATATAACACAGAAATGACAATCAAAAATTATTTTTTGCTTATGTTGTAAGTACCCAAAATCCTGGACTTAAGGGGTTAGGTACAACTTACAACAACAAAATTTTGGAAATATTCAACATTTTTTTCCTCCATTACTGTATCTTGTACAAAAGTTAAAATTGGTATGTGTAAAACACTGTCCTTCTGCTATTTGAAAAAAATATTTTTACGGTTTAAAAAAATTATTTACATAATTTTTTTTTTTCAAAATATAGTTCACTGTGCAGTGATGATTCGTTTCTCACATAACTCAAAAACTATCCAACATTCTGTGATGAAATTTTTTGTGCATGTCTTATCTACAATATGATGCAAGACCACTTCTCTACCTTTGATAGATGGCCTGATAATTCATTTTAGAAAAATGATCAAATATTATTTTCTATTACACAAAAAAAAAAAAAATATTTATTAAGAACCGTAGTTGAAAGAGCATGGTACTGTAAACATGAGTTTCAGCAATAAAATAAAAGAGAGAGAACATGAAAAAGTAATTTTTTTCTGAATATGTTCACGACAAGCGATACATAATCACACAATGCAATAAATGAATAAATAAATAAATAAATAAATAAATAAATAAATAAATAAATAAATAAATAAATAAATAAATAAATAAATAAATAAATAAGATAGATAGATTTATTGATATTAGTTCACAAAAGTACAAAACTTAATAATTTAACAAAAAGATCTATATACAAAAGTAGTTATACATAATAAATATACAATTTCCTAAACTACTTAATTTATCGTAAATCTCAATAATTTATTGGTTAAAATTGCACTTACGTCTGGTTTTAGTGCATGTTTAAACCAATCGTAATGACCATTAAGACTTTAAACCTTATTTATCTGCTCCTTTTCACGATTTAATTGCAATTTTTAGGTCTTATTTTACATAATAACTTATTGTTTCAAATAGGTGAGCAAAATAAATAAATAAATAAATAAATAAATAAATAAATAAATAAATAAGTAAATAAATAAATAAATAAATAAATAAATAAATAAATAAATAAATAAATAAATAAGTAAATAAGTAAATAAACAAGTAAATAAATAAATATGTAAATAAATAAGTAAATAAATGAATAAGTAAATAAATAAATAAATAAGCAAACAAGTAAATAAATAAAATAAATAAGTAAATAAGTAAATAAACAAGTAAATAAATAAATATGTAAATAAATAAGTAAATAAATAAGTAAGTAAATAAATAAATAAGCAAACAAGTAAATAAATAAATAAATAAATAAATAAATAAGTAAATAAATATATATATATATTTACCATTCTATAGAATACACCTAGATTCCATCCTCTGTTGCATGTATGGTACCACAGTCTTACCGGTAAGAAACCGTCAGCTCAGAGAGCCACGAATGGCCGCCTAAACTTGGAAGAGCGTCGTCAAACAGCCACTATACTGTAGTGGAATGTTATGTGAGAGACCAGATATCTGGCCTGAAATATTTTGTTCCCCGGTTTCTGTGAAGCTTCAATTATGAAAACATTCTATACTCCGATGTTTGCAATAACAACCTACGGCGATGAGGAAACTTCAAGTTGTGACTCCAAACTGTGACGTCAAACTGCGAAGACGGCATACTCATATGCACAAAGGACGATATAGACTGGCATCCTCCCACACAGACAATTCCTTGTAGTTCCAGAATGACGGAATTTGATTCATATTTCGTTTCAAATAACTCGTAGTTAATAAAAAATTAGAAAATCCACAAAACTCTATCAAGCGACTTCTTATTGTGTCCATTATTTCTTAAATCGTGTGAATTTATATAACACTTCCTCACTCATACAATGTAACTCAAATTTTCATACACAAATTCTTTCTTTCACACACATACGTCCACATAGGACGACATATACACACGCTTACGTAACTAAACACACACCTACAAAAATATTCACGTATTCATACTCATAAATTCCTCACACATAATCTCAGATACGCATATACCCATAAACGCACCAACATTAAGACACAATCACGTACAAATTCACAACTTCTCACATATTCTCATTATCCTCACTCATCCGTACACAACCTCATATACGCACGCACATTTTCACACACTTACTTTAGCCTAAAACAAATGCACTATGACAGCCATGCATGTACTCACATTCATTCATAGTGTTCTGCTCAATGGCAGGTCTTTCACTGCAAACCCAGTATTCTCCAATATTTAATGTTTTCTGCCTTCTTCTTTGTTCCCGCATATGATCCATATATCTTAATGTCGTCTATCATTTAATATCTTCTTCTGCCCCGAACTCTTCTCCCGGTCACCATTCTTTCCAATGCATCCTTCAGTAGGCAGTTTCTTCTCGGCCAGTGACCCAACCAATTCCTTTTCCTCATCCTGATCACCTTCAGCATCATTCTTTCTTCACCCACTCTTTTCAACACAGCTTCATTTCTTATTCTGTCTGTCCACTTCACACGCTCCATCCTTCTCGATACCCACATTTCGAATGCTTCTACTCGCTTCTCTTCACTTTGTCGTAATGTCCATGCTTTTACCCCACACAATACCACACTCCACACAAAGCACTTCAATAGTAGGGGAGACCAGTGTAAAGCGGCCTACCTGGGTAAAACGGCCATGTGTAAGCATACCTTTAGCAGCATTGCCATATTACCGATTATGTAGTGCACTACGTCAGAACTGCTTCTGAAAGTGGTCTGTAAATTCGTGGATGGCTGTCTTCACAATTTATGATTATTTCGATGTGATAACTGTTTTTGGAGGTTCTGATCTAAGGTATCTACTTATTATTTGATATAATTTCATACATAATATACATAACGTGAAATGTTTATTTACTGCTTGATATAATAGAGGTTATAAAGTTCAACATGCATGTGTTCGAGACTACTTCAAGATGGCGGTGTTATGCTACAAGCTTGTTTGTTTAGATGCATATGTTCGGTGTAAAACGGCCATGCACGGTGGCCGTTTTACACAGTGCTTGGCCGTTTTACATCGTGCTTGATGGTTTTACTCTGATATCTCTGACGTAATACATTGAAACACTAGAACTTCTACAAGTAATTCGGTTTCTTATCCAGTATCAACTAGGCTGTAAGTAGACGTATTAAGAACACTGATAGAAATTCTTGGAGCAGGGTAAATATGAGGGAAGCCATTAAAGCTGTTCAGGAAAATAAAATGAGAACTACAAAGGCAAGCAAAATGTATGATTTGTCTAGAACCAATCTGAGTCGGCGAGTCGAAGAAAGGAATATAGATGCCATGTGCTGAAAAACTAAAAGACAAAGCTGAAGCAGCCAGGTTCAAGAAAATAGTTAGAAAAAGAAACATGTATCATAAAATAATTTTGGAAAAGAAGAATGCTAAGAACATTGAAATTACAAGTAGCGAAGAGAATTTAGACGAAGAGGAAGATGCTGAATGCATATTTTGTCAAGAAAATATCCACTCCATTTCAGCTAGTGGTGAAGGATGGGCTCGCTGTATGTCGTGCATGAAATGGGCTCATGAAGAGTTTCCTGGACTTGATCCTGTAGCAGACGATGATTTCACCTGCGGTTTGTATCGCTAGACTATTAAATTTAAATGTCCTAATTCGTGTTATAATTGATACCATATTAATGCTTTCTTTTCAATTATATGATCTTAGTTAATTAGATTAACATGTTCCACTTTCACGATAATAAATAATATCGTGTAACTATATGTATTTTTCAACTGAATATGTTTTCTATCACATTTTTTTCCAGCATAATATACACTGGGCCGTATTACACAGATGCCAGTGTAAAACGGCCATTATATTCTGAAAAATTTTAATTTCGACAATATATATTTTTTCAAAATTTAAAAAAATGCCATATCACTGTCCTTGGATGATATACAACTCACACCTTTAAATTTAGACTCTTAAGCACACCGAAAGTTGTGTAAAGTAACACTTAAAATTAAGGTGGCCGTTTTACACAGGTTTCCCCTATCTTCCTTAGTTATATTTTCAGAAGTCCGCAGAAGATGCTCCTTCTTCTATTGAAAGCTTCCTTGGCCATCGCTTTCCTCTTTTTTTGACTTTCTGGCAGCAATTCATGTTCCTGCTTATAGTACACCCTAAATATTTGAACACATATTATACAGGGTGCTAAAAAGTATCTAATATTTTAGGACGTGCTAGTGTGCATCAAAACAAGAAAATAATGTCTAATAAACATGGGTCCCGCAACACATACTTTCTGAGATCTGAACCCTTGTTCATAGGAGGTGTTCAATGTGACGTCCATTCATGGCAATGCATTCCTCTGGCCATCGGCGTAAGGAATCACGCACTTTTTGAAATTTGTTTTAATACGTTAATAAGAAAGTCCTGATAACGATTTCGAGTTAATCTCTGTGGTAGCACGTATGGCCCGATTAATCTATCATCAAGAACGCCTGCCCATAAGTTGATTGAGAATCGATGCTGATGCCTTGTTTCTTCAACTGCATGGGGATTTTCATTAGCCCACACATGCTGATTACCAAAATTCACAACACAATCTCTGCTGAACCCCGCTCTTATCCGTAATAGGACTTTTGTTTTCAGTATTCCTTGCGACGTATCAGTATTCCATGCCAGGGGTGTCAACTACGGTATGATTATCTGGTAGTCTGCTGTATTGTAGGGCAGATAAATGCATTGTCATGAATGGACGTCACATTGAGCACCTCCTATGAACAAATGTTCAGATCTCAGAAAGTATGTATCGTAGGACCCATGTTTATTAGACATTATTTTCTTGTTTTGATGCATACTATTACCTCCTAAAGTATTGAATACTTTTTTAACACCCTGTATACTTGATTGATTGATTTCATGAGGACTGAATCCGGGATGGACCGCTAAGGCCCATTGTACGCTCTATATTCGATAATTATCGAAGTCGAATGACCCGGTTGGCATTCGTGAATCCGACGTTGGCAGGTGAGCCATCCTTCCTGTGCCCTAAAGATAAGATCCCGTCATCTACTCACGGCCCAAATCTAGAGCTCCTAGCCCTTAGAACGTACTCTCAATTAAAAAAAATATGACAGCCTGAAAATAGAGATAGATAGATGGTAAAACCGATGTGTCAGAGGAAGAACAATTGTTACTCTGCATTTGAAGTCTGATTAGTGTAATATGTAGCTAATCGGGGATGTATGCAATGGAGGGGGAAAGGAACTGGGCACCCTACCCCATTATCTTTTTTTTACTTGGTTATTTAACGACGCTGTATCAACTACGAGGTTATTTAGTGTCGATGGGATTGGTGATAGCGAGATGGTATTTGGCAAGATGAGGCCGAGGATTCGCCCATAGATTACCTGAAATTTGCCGTGCGGTTGGGGAAAATCTCGGAAAAACCCAACCAGGTAATCAGCCCAAGCGGGAATCAAACCCGCGCCCGAACGCAACTCCGGATCGGCAGACAAGCGCCTTAGCCGACAGAGCTACGCCGGTGGCTATATCCCATTATCACATGGCTTAGTTGCCTCATAAGTGGTGCCTTGTTGGTATCATTTGGGAGGTTGAGACTTGTCTTCGGGCAGTTGACTAAACAACAGTGGTAAAACATGTCAAATGATTCGACATGTTTATATAATTTAATATGCTACAAGTCCACACCTGTGGAGTAAGGGTTAGCACGTCTAGCCGCGAAACCAGGTGGCCCGGGTTCGATTCCCGGTCGGGGCAAGTTACCTGGTTGAGGTTTTTTCCGGGGTTTTCCCTCAATCCAATATGAGCAAATGCTGGATAACTTTCGGTGCTGGACCCCGGACTCATTTCACCGGCATTATCACCTTCATCTCATTCAGACGCTAAATAACCTGAGCTGTTGATAAAGCGTCGTAAAATAACCTACTAAAAAAAATATGCTACAAGTTGAACGCCGCGCCGTGGCGTCGCGGTCTAAGGCATCCCGCCTAGGACTCGCGTTACGGAATGCGCGCTGGTTCGAGTCCTCATGGGGAAAGAAATTTTCTCGTGAAATTTCGGCCAGTGTATGGGACCGGTGCCCACCCAGCATCGTGATGCACTTGGGGAGCTACGATAGGTAGCGAAATCCGGTTGCGAATACCAGCTATAACGGCTGGGGGGATCATCGTGCTAACCACACGATACCTCCATTCTGGTTGGATGATCGTCCACCTCTGCTTCGGCATGTGGGCGTGAGGCCAGCAGCCGGCTGCTCGGTTTAGGCCCTTCACGGGCTGTAGCGCCACGGATTATTATTATTATTATTATTATTATATTATTATTATTATTATTATTATTATTATTATTATTATTATTATTATTATTATTATTATAGTACTCTTTGTCCCTTGTGGCAGCTCACGAATGGTGAGAAGATTTCTAAGTTATGTAATGGTGAACTCTCAGTTTTGTGTTAAATATAGAATTGTGCGTATTCTGTACCTGATACGCAAATGTCGAAATCAGGGTCTTCGATTTGATCATTATGACAAATAAAATTATTCTGTGTCCCAAATTAATGCAGGCCTGTGATAAAATATACAGTATCTATACAGCATTTAAATGGAGAAATTTAATTATTTGTATGTAGCTGTAAATTCTGAAACAAATTTCTTATTTTGAATTTAAAATTTAATGTTATATTCGTACGGTAACTTACATACAGGTAAGAACTTCGTTTCTTTAATTTTTTGTGTACACAATCTCGGCTTTTTAATAAGACTTATTGACCATTTAACTTCTTCAAAGAAACGGTGCGGAAATAATACCCGGTAACCATGGAAACGAAATCGTGAAAGGTTTTTGGAGGGAATCGTTTTAACATTGGAGTCTTAATACCGCTGAAGGCGGCAGTGGAAGTAGGGCAGTATCCAAGCACTCTACTGTTTTATGGCTCCCCTGCAGTGCTGCAACCTGTTAACACGCCGAGGAATTACAGGCTACGCTGCCGAGATCATTCAATTAGAGAACGATCCCCCCACGAGGGTCACTTACGGGGCTGTTTTTTTCCTGGAAGAAATGTTAAACACTCTAAGACAAGGTTGTACAAAGCACTCAGTGTTCCTCAGTATGATGGCAACATTGGACAGCTTTCTATTATTTTCTACAAGGAAAAATATTACACTGTAAAAACAGATTTATAATTAATACAAAGTCACGATAGGAGAAGAAATGTCAGGATAAATCGAAGTAGGGAAAGGAGTACGTCAAGGATGCCCTTTATCACCTATCCTGTTCATCTACTTGGAGGATTTAGTGGAGAACTGTTTCCAGAACATGGGAGATGTGATAGTAGGAGGAAGAAGAATTAAGTGCTATAGATTTGCTAATGTTATGGCTTTGTTAGCAAGAGAGGAGATGATACTGAGATATATGCCAGCTTATTTACTTACTTACTTACTTACTTATGGCTTTTAAGGAACCCGGAGGTTCATTGCCGCCCTCACATAAGCCCGCCATTGATCCCTATGCTGAGCAAGATTAATCCAGTCTCTATCATCATATTCCACCTCCCTTAAATCCATTTTAATATTATCTTCCCATCTACGTCTCGGTCTCCCCAAAGGTCTTTTTCCCTCAGGCCTCTCAACTAACATTCTATATGCATTTCTGGATTCGCCCATACGTGCTACATGCCCTGCCCATCTCAAACGCCTGGATTTAATGTTCCTAATTATATCAGGTGAAGAATACAATGCGTGCAGTTCTGTGTTATGTAACTCCATTCTCCTGTAACTTCATCCCTCTTAGCCTCAAATAGTTTTCTAAGCACCTTATTCTCAAACACCCTTAACCTATGTTCCTCCCTCAAAGTGAGAGTCCACGTTTCACAACCATAAAGAACAACCGGTAATATAACTGTTTTATAAATAAAATTATAACTCGATACCCGGCCCCGGAACAATTTTTGCCTTGAAATTATTCAAATCTGCTTTACAGGAAGCTTTACCTGAAAGATTAGATTTGCATAATATATACGTTCCTGTGTACGTTAACAGAAAACCACAATTTCAAGTCAGACAGAGTTTGAGTGCACTCGATGTGGGTCTCTGGCGTTTCGTCAGCCCACGCGAGTTGTGTGGATATAAAGGGAAAAGTTGAGACGGTGTCGGGTGGAGTTCTCGGGTAGCTCAGTTGGCAGAGCGCTGGTACGTTCAACCAGAGGTCCCGGGATCGATACCCGGCCCCGGAACACTTTTTCCCTTGAAATTATTCAAATCTGCTTTACAGGAAGCTTTACCTGAAAGATTAGATTTGCATAATATATACGTTCCTGTGTACGTTAACAGAAAACCACAATTTCAAGTCACACAGAGTTTGTGTGCACTCGATGTGGGTCTCTGGCGTTTCGTCATCCCACGCGAGTTGTGTGGATATAAAGGGAAAAGTTGAGACGGTGTCGGGTGGAGTTCTCGGGTAGCTCAGTTGGCAGAGCGCTGGTACGTTCAACCAGAGGTCCCGGGATCGATACCCGGCCCCGGAACAATTTCTCCCTTGAAATTATTCAAAATTCTAACTTTCAAATTTTTTGACAACAGACTGGATGATAAAAGCTTCTCAACCGAATAATGACTGGCATTTCCCATAATTATTCTGTGTTTAATTTCCTCCCGAGTATCATTTACATTTGTTACTGTTGCTCCCAGGTATTTGAATTTTTCCACCTCTTCAAAGGATAAATTTCCAATTTTTATATTTCCATTTCGTACAATATTCTCGTCACGAGACATAATCATATACTTTGTCTTTTCGGAATTTACTTCCAAACCTATTTCTTTACTTGCTTCCAGTAAAATTCCCGCATTTTCCCTAATCGTTTGTGGATTTTCTCCTAACATATTCATGTCATCCGCATAGACAAGCAGCTGATGTAACCCATTCAATTCCAAACCCTCTCTGTTATCCTGGACTTTCTTAATGGCATACTCTAGAGCAAAGTTAAAAAGTAAAGGTGATAGTGCATCTCCTTGCTTTAGCCCACAGTGAATTGGAAACGCATCTGACAGAAACTGACCTATACGGACTATATCAGCAAATCTTATGTACTGTACTTTATTCTTCTTCCTCCTAGTATTACACTTTCAAGTTTTGAAAACAGATACTGTATTCTCCAATATTAGACAGGCAGAAAAAGTGGATTTTCTCAAGTCTCACAATCAACTTTTCCTTATGTCACATTACTTTCTCTTTGCACGTCCTATAACGAGAAGTAAACAAATTTAATTATTTGTTTAATGTTTGTGAAACTGGGACAGATTTATGGGTCTAGGCTCTGCAGTTCGTTCATCAAGCGGCGTCTTTCAGAGTTCCAACTAATTCAACATGAAGGTGAGTATTGTTTGGCTATTCTAGTGTATGTGCGTGAAGATTATTTTGCGACGTTTTATCAACATCTTAAGTTATTTAGCTTCTGAATGAGATGAAGGTGATAATGCCGGTGAAATGAGTCCGGGGTCCAGCACCGAAAGTTACCCAGCATTTGCTCATATTGGGTTGAGGGAAAACCCTGGAAAAAAACCTCAACCAGGTAACTTTCCCCGACCGGGAATCGAACCCGGGGCACCTGGTTTCGCGGCCAGACGGGCAGGGCACAGTTGCGCCCCACGGTCAGATGAAATGCAGCAGATAAAAAAGGGTCCCTGTTTTGTGGGCATAGTTGCGCCCCGTTCCCATCAGGTAGAGAAAAGGGGATGGCATAGTTGCGCCTCGATGAAATAGGTAGAGAAAAAGACACTACGGAAACTCGAGTCTCGTAATCAACCAACCTTATTGATTTCTTATGCGATATGATATTCATTATCGATACCGTTGAAATGAACACCATGAAGTTGGCAGTATTTTATTAACTGTTTTTCTACTGTTTATGCAATGATTATCAATAACCTACCTTTAAAATGAACACCATGAAGTTGGCAGTACTTTATTAACTGACATATTCAAATGAGTGAGCCATTGGAATATGGGGGCTTAGCAGTCTTTGACATTTTATTAATGATTTTCACACCGTCTGTGGCGTATAGTGAGGATAATTTAAAATTAATGTTAATTTTAGTGAAAAGGGTAAAAAGTTAATAATTCACAACGGTTCTATGTTTCAATTTTCGAAACCCTGTACCGTAGGGTTGAGATATCGATTTAAAAACCAAAGATGCATTTCATTTATTGTGTGTGATCGATAAAAAAGTGTTATTTTAAATAGTAAAATTGATCATATGCTAGGCCTACCTGATTTCAATGCAGCTTTCACTGTAATATTTGTAAGTAATTTGTTTATATTATGACAATTACTTTCGTGTGTACTATGTCCATCGGGGCGCAACTATGCCATGTCCATTCTGCTACCTGATTTCTTCGGGGTGCAACTATGCCATGTCCCATCTCCTTCCTGATTTCTTCGGGGCGCAACTATGCCATGTCCATTCTGCTACCTGATTTCTTCGGGGCGCAACTATGCCATGTCCCATCTGCTTCCTGATTTCTTCGGGGCGCAACTATGCCATGTCCCATCTGCTTCCTGATTTCTTCGGGGTGCAACTATGCCATGTTCCATCTGCTTTCTGATTTCTTCGGGGTGCAACTATGCCATGTCCATTCTGCTACCTGATTTCTTCGGGGTGCAACTATGCCATGTCCATTCTGCTACCTGATTTCTTCGGGATGCAACTATGCCATGTCCCATCTGCTACCTGATTTCTTCGGGGCGCAACTATGCCATGTCCATTCTGCTACCTGATTTCTTCGGGGCGCAACTATGCCATGTCCATTCTGCTACCTGATTTCTTCGGGGCGCAACTATGCCATGTCCATTCTGCTACCTGATTTCTTCGGGGCGCAACTATGACATGTCCCATCTGCTTCCTGATTTCTTCGGGGCGCAACTATGCCATGTCCCATCTGCTTCCTGATTTCTTCGGGGCGCAACTATGCCATGTCCCATCTGCTTCCTGATTTCTTCGGGGTGCAACTATGCCATGTCCATTGTGCTACCTGATTTCTTCGGGGCGCAACTATGCCATGTCCATTCTGCTACCTGATTTCTTCGGGGTGCAACTATGCCATGTCCATTCTGCTACCTGATTTCTTCGGGGCGCAACTATGCCATGTCCATTCTGCTACCTGATTTCTTCGGGGCGCAACTATGCCATGTCCCATCTGCTTCCTGATTTCTTCGGGGCGCAAGTATGCCATGTCCATTCTGATACCTGATTTCTTCGGGGCGCAACTATGCCATGTCCATTCTGCTACCTGATTTCTTCGGGGCGCAACTATGCCATGTCCATTCTGCTATCTGATTTATTCGGGGCGCAACTATGCCATGTCCCATCTGCTTCCTGATTTCTTCGTGGCGCAACTATGCCATGTCCATTCTGCTACCTGATTTCTTCGGGGCGCAACTATGCCATGTCAATTCTGCTACCTGATTTCTTCGGGGCGCAATTATGCAATGCCTAGGCCTCCCAATTGACCGCGGGGCGCAACAATGCCATACCGGGCCAGACGCGCTAGCCGTTACTCCGCAGATGTGGACGGGCTATTCTAAATCGGTTAGAATTTTCTGTAATTTGACTGAACTACCACCTGGATCCACCTCACGTGGTGATATCTGTTTTAATAAAAGAGCGTCGGAAGAGTTTTAATTAATTCCATTTTTCATACAGAGCCCGCGATCGACGAATGAACGTGGCGATCGACTTTACGAGTCGTGTGTACAGACCGGTGACCAGCCAATTATAATCGTTGCCCGCTCCACGGCACATGAAAGATAACGCGATTTCTATGCGAGTTCTACAATTGACTATAAACACGGAAAAAAAAGTCGCGGTTATAACAAGTATGCACACAGATTGCTCAAATGACGTGCTATAGGAAGTCATTTTCAAGGGCTGTTTCAATTGCTGTCACATATGACTCTTCATCATGTTGTGTGCCAGTACATAACAACCTTTACCCTGCAGCACTTTCTCTACTGGCCCAACAACCCTACGGATCACGCAGAAAATGAGACAAGTGAGATTCCGATGATGACATGATTTAGTGACAGATGACGTTCACAACAAGAGGAATGCAAACTTTTTTGTGCGAGATCGTGCGTGTTTGCTTGGTTTCCGCACAAAACCAATCCGCGGAAAGTCTGAAATTCCACATTCAGTATTCCCAACCTAACACACATAACAATTTCCCTCTTCATACCGCCTAAGTGACATATTGATTTTAATGCTTTAGGCTTTTAACATATTATTTTTAGAGACGTTCAATGTAGTAATAATTATAAATTGGAAACTTACCATTGCAATTTTACCTAAATTGCACTATTCATTATTGTTTTTAAATACAGTATTTACAAAAATTAAGTAAACTCTACAACTCCACTAAAGTTACTGCATTCGTGATGCAAGTAACATTAAGGAAGCCGTGAAAAAATCAACAAGATTTCAGACTCATCATAAACTGGGGGAAAAAAAAGACAGACGTGTATCACGGCCTCCTGGAGTATAGTAAACACAGAAAACATTTTAAAGCAACAATGTTGAAGATAGATATTTTTGTTTTGCAAATTTGCCGTCATTGAACAGAAACCAAGATGGAGATTTCATTGCGACTAATTAGAAATTCCTCTTTCGGGTATGTAATAAACGATCTTCGCACAAAATAATGTACGATACACGAGCGGTAATTTTTCTTTCAATTCTCGGAAATTAAAAAAGCTCAACTACATTTCGCTTTTTCAAACTTTTCCTCGAGCATGAAAACTTCAACATACCGCTCTTGTAACGCATATTACTATTAAGGAGTTCATTGAATTTGGCTCCTTTGAATAGTAAAGCAGAAGCGAAATTCAGAGAACATAGATATGTCAGACACACAAATACAGTGTGTCCCGAAAGTCATGTTTGCGTTCCTGAGGAGTGCGAGTGTATTTTTTTAATGACTAGAGGTAGAAATGTAATATTGGTGCCAGATGAAAATAAAGTCCTCAAAAGTTTTTCGCCTGTAAGTTTGTAAGTTTGAGGCACTGAAGGAAACAATAGATGGTAAAATCGAAAAAATTCAACAATTCTTATTGTTGCAATTAATTATACGAGATGGATGTCCAAAGAAAGGTGAAATGTGTTTTGTTTGTTTTTTTAAGTAGGTTATTTTACGAAGCTTTATCAATATCTTAGGTTATTTAGCTTCTGAATGAGATGAAGGTGATAATGCCGGTGAAATGAGTTCGGACTGCAGCACTAGAAGTTATCCAGCATTTACTCATATTGGGTTGAGGGAAAACCCCGGAAAAACCTCAACCAGGTAACTTGCCCCGACCGGGAATCGAACAGGGCCACCTGTTTCGCGGCCAGATGCGCTAACCTTTACTCCATAGGGGTTGACAATGTGTTTTGTGACTGGCAAAATCTGAATCAGTGACTCGTGTATGACGTGAATTTCATTTTGTATTTAACGAAGAACATCACACAAGAATAACATTCGTCGTCGTGATAGACAGTTAAAAGAGACTGGAAGCCTATTGGAGAAAAAGCGTACTGGAAGACCATCGAAAAATATGATGAAACTGTAGAAGCCATTCGAAGAGCATTTGTTCAGAGTCCAAAGAAATCAGTTCGTAACTGTGCCCGACAATTAGGACTTTCGAAGACAAGAGTTCATAGAGCTTAAAGAAACGTTTTCACCTGACTCCTTATAACTTTCTTTAAGTAAGTTATTTCACTGTGCTATATCAACATCTTAGGTTATTTAGCGTCTGAATGAGATGAAGATGATAATGCCGATGAAATGAGTCCGGAGTCCAACACCGAAAGCTACCCAGCATATGCTCAAATAGGTAGAGAGAAACCCCGGAAAAAACGTCAACCAGGTAACTTGCCCCGACCGGGAATCGAACCCGGGCTAATTGGTTTCGCGGCCAGACGCGCTTACCGTTACTCCACAGGTGTGGACAATGTGTTTTGTGGCTGGTAAAATTTGAACCAGTGACTCGGGAAGAACATGAATTTCGTCGTGTATTTAAAGAAGAACACCACACGAGAATAACATTCATCGTTGTGATAGGCAGTTAAAAGAGACTGGAAGCCTATTGGAGAAAAAGTGTACTGGAAAACCATCGAAAAATATGATGAAACTGTAGAAGCCATTCGAAGAGCATTTGTTCAGAGTCCAAAGAAATCAGTTCGTAACTGTGCCCGACAATTAGGACTTCCGAAGACAAGAATTCATAGAGCTTTAAAGGAAGTTCTTCACCTGACTCCTTATAAACGTCAATAAAATTGTTATATGCACTTCATCCATATGATTATTATAAAAGTATGAGTTTGCTCGTGTGCTGGTTTACAAGCTGTTTCAATACGAACTATGTAAATAGAAACGGAAAAGGAAATTTACTCGCTGGAGTATTTTATTAGTTACTGTGTGTAAACTGCATACTGAAGAAAAATGTGTTACATAACAGCGATTTATTTATATTCCCAAAGTAGAAGGTCTGAATGGAAATTTTATTGTAATTTCAGTATTTCTAATTCCGAAACTGTGCCGGATGTCTGCCTCCCTCTCCACGCTATGGGATGTGTTTTGTAGCCAATTGAATGCACCTGCAAAGGGCGCACATAGGAATACAAATAACGAACGTTTGAATGGAGTTGTTATGCGGAAGTAACGGATACAGATTGTAAGTGATTTTCTTCATAATTAGTTTGCATTGGATCAAACAAAGATAGCGATACGTTGTCACAATTTAATGTTTGCTGTAAGATAGTGTTCAATACCGGACATCCAAAATGAAATAAAAGTAAAATGTATGAGTAGGCCTATAAGAAATGGGGGAAATCATGAATCTGGGCAATAGAAGGAAGGAATTCATGAGGAAGATAAGAAGACGAAAGTGTGAAAGAAGAGCAAATGAGATAAGAAACAAAACACAAGAAAGAAAACAGAGCAAATAAGTGAAGAACTAAAACAAAAGAAAGAAAAATGGAACTAAGAAAGAAGAGTAAATAAGACAAGAAGTAAAAACAAAAAAAAAAATATAAGACGAGAGAAAGCAAATGTGACAAGAAATAAAACATAAGAAAAAATAAAATTAATGAGATAAGAAATAAAACAAAGGCTAGAGAAAAAAAATAAGAAAGAAAAACATATGGCAGAAGAAATGAAACAAAAAGACAAAGGAAAGAGAAAAAAGGAGAGATGAGAGAAGAAATAAAATAAAAGAAAGACAATAAAAATAATAAAAAAGGGAAACTTAGAGGAAAGAAAAGAAGGAAGTGCGGAGGAAGAGAAACTGAGAGAAGAAATACAACAAAAGAAAGAGAAGAAGTACGGAAGAAGAGAAAATGAGAGAAGAAATAAAACAAGATAGAGTAAAAGAGGAAGTAAAAAATAAGAGTGGTGTAAATGAAAGAATAAATAAAACAAAAGAACGAAAGAGAAGAAAGTAAGAAATACAAGTCAATGAGAGAAGAAATAAAATGAAAGAACAAAAACGAAAAAAGTTATAAAGCGAGAGCAAATGTGAGAAGATAGGAAACAAAAGAAAATAGGAAAGGTAAGGACAAACAAATGAGAGAAGATATAAAACAAAATAAAGAAAAAAAATAAGAAAGAAGAGAAAATGAGAGAATAAATAAAACGAAAGAAATGAAACATGAGAATTAAATGCAAGAGAGAAAAAATGGAAGAAGACGGAGAACTAAAGAATAAAAAATGAAACAAAGAAATAAAAAAGAAAAGCAGAGTAGTAAAATAATGAAGAAAACGTATATGAAAGAAATAAAAATAAGACAAGCAAGCGAAAAAATAATTAATAAGAAAGCGAAGAAAGGACGTAAAATGGAAGGAGAAACTGCCGAATAAAATGTCGAAAATAGAAGTCATGAGTAAAGAATAATCAAGTGCATTAAAAACATATTAAAAATTAAAAGATAAAATGAAGGAAATATTAATAGAGTTGGAAAGAAAGGAAGTATGAGAAGCAGGGAATAGAAGAAAACGAACTGTAGAAAGAGAATATGAAGAAAGACGAATATTAGAAATGAAGAGAATCAAAAAGGAAAACCAAATAAAGTTAAAAGACTAAAAGATTATGGTTGATTTTTACTGTATGGGATATTTTATTCATTTTTGGAAGTCGGTTTTTGTAGTGCAATATGTCTGAAGGAAGAGTTTTAAATATTCGATCACACCGACGCGACAGTCTCCTTCCCCGCGCTGCACGAAGTTGTGGCGCTAACCAGCACATTTCCCGATAAATGCGAGCCGAGCGGATCAGGGAGGTTTTGCTGCATAAATCCCTCACCTAATAAAACCACAGGCAGGCCGACACGGTACCACACTTTTCCGCAAGAGTGGAAGCGGATGATGTTTACTGCAGCCTTGATTGTGTCGAGTCTACAGTATCAGTGGTTCCGGGATTTCACGCATGAGGGCTCTGTGCTTATAGATCTCACCGAGAAGGTGCAGGATTTTAGCCAGATACTCTAATCCCTGATATTGGATACCGGCAATGGCTCTTTTGTTGACAGTCCTCGGCATGGTGCACAATGCCACCATTACGGGTCCCACGCATTTTCATGTTTAATCCTTTTACGGAACTGCCAAGCTGTAGTGCACGCATATGATCTGAAAATTCGAACAATTATTATTTATTATCAATTCTGCTACTCCTAAAAGTTCAGTTTTAAGGGAAGACTCCACTGAAAGTCATGAAAATTTTTCCAAATTTTTTTTTAGCTATTTCACTTATTCAGAATTTATATTTTCATACCCCAAATGGATTCAGCTCAATTCTGATTACAAATACTCGTATGTTTACAGTTTTTAAATTAAGGCTGGAAGGGGGCGTGCAATTTAAAGAGCTGTCAAAATTGTTTTTCATCGAAGAATTCTTTTTTAAAATTTCTGATTACAAATCTAGTAACTTTTTGTTGGCTCCCTGAAATTACTAGATGAATGTAGCGGAGGAGAATATTAATTTACATAAATGTTCATTTTATTTTCAAATCTATTTTTCTGTGTTCATTTTTGTTCATTCAACACCAACTTTCTTATGCCAAATATTAATCAATCTGGATTAAATTTTTACTGCAAGAATTTATGAGATAGCTGCATGTTTCTATGCTAGTTTATTTTCTTAAGAAAATTTTAATAAAATAAACTAGCAGCATTAAGAAAAATATTAATAAAATAAACTAGCAGCATATCTCACAAAATAAATGCATAGAAACATGCAGCTATCTCATAAATACTTGCAGTAAAAATTTTTATCCAGATTGATTAATATTTGGCATAAGAAAGTTGGTGTTGAATCAACATAAATTAACACAGAAAAATAGATTTGAAAATAGAATGAATATTTATGTAAATTAATAGTCTCCTCCGCTACATTCGTCCAGTAACTTCAGGGAGCCAACAAAAGGTTACTAGATTTGTAATCAGAAATTTTAAAAAAGAATTCTTCGCTGAAAAATAATTTTGACAGCTCTTTAAATTCCACGCCCCCTTCTAGCCTTAATTTAAAAAGTGTAAACATACGAGTATTTGTAATCAGAAGTGAGCTGAATCCATTTGGGGTATGAAAATATAAATTCTGAATAAGTGAAATAGCTAAAAAAAATTTGGAAAAATTTTCATGATTTTTCAGTGGAGTTTTCCCTTAAGGGGAAGGACCTACAGGAATGATCAAATGTGTGTCAAAATTAATATTTATTTTTATTTTTAGCCTATTTATTTTATTCATTTACCTAAACGATAACAGCTCCCTGTATTAACAGGCTGCCACAAAGACAGAGCATATTGTGCAATAGCCAGTTGAAAGTATAATATACGTACCGTATGTTTAAGTTGAAGGGAGTCTTACAACAATGACAAGAAATGACTGAATAAATAATTAGGTACTACTTAATTATTTGAAGATCACAGTTGACCGTAGAGATGGTTTCGGAGTATAAACATGGATCCTCTCAGAGCTGCAAGAACGATGTCATCAATTGCCTTCCTCTGTAGGCCGAAACGTTGCCAGGTCTGGAAGAAGAAACCAGGAATCGTTCCGCGCGCTCCAACCATAAGGCCTATTACTTCAATTTGTTGTAGACCGTATTTGTCCATGAAATATGGAACGGTACGTACATAGATGTCGTTTTTTTTCCCTATTTACATCTTCAGCTTGGCTCTTTTCTTTTTCAAATCTAACGGTGGGATCGATGATGTAGCCATTGTTTTTATTTGGCGGGGTGGCAATCATGTCTATTCTTCTTGTACTGCCATTGTCTGCCAGTCCGTGAACTGCTTCGAACACTTGAAAAATTATTGATCTAAACTGTTCGGCGATCATCGAACGAATTCTATGGTGTCGTGAGTTACGGAGTACTTCACCGTGCGGAGAAGAGCCCAGGACATGTGCAAGTGTTTCTGGCTCTCTGTGGCATCGCCGACAGAGGATGTTGTCCCGAGTCCTGCCCGGAAGGGAACGTACGGAAGACACGTGTGCAGTCATTTTAATAGCTTCGCGCCACTCGCTAGAGGTTAGGCCTTCACGATGTCGTACCCAGGAATTCGCCGGAGTAAACTCGCTGTATAGCTCTACGTCAAGACCTTTCTGAGGTAGCTTAGCCCACTCCTCTAATTCCTTTTCTCGCAGTTTTCTCCTCATACGTCGAGCGTCATACAAACTGGTTCGTGAGTCTTTAATTACGTCTGATGTCTGGGTTAACTGCAAAGATTTGACGCACAGTATTGACTTCATTTGAGGGAAATTTTAAGGTCGTTAGGAAGAAAGTAATTGATTTTACGCCTTTTTTAAATAGCTTCTGCGCTCCAGTCGCTTTACTCTGTGCTCAAACTTCTTCGTTGAATATCCAGGGTTTATTTTACATTTTTCAACATTTAATATGTAATATCTCAGACAATAATAGAGATAACTGAATAAAATTTTCTGGGCATATTCTCACATTATGCATGAATAATTCTGTAAGAGGAAATTGTCAAATTGCAAATTAAATTGTGAGTTAAAAAATAGACATGAAAATTTTCTTCCGTTTATGAAAATGCAAAATAAAAATGAACACATAAAAATTAAAAGTTATAAAAATCATCAAGCAAAATTGATTAGCAGTCTTTCAGCTTTCATTTAAGACATTTGTGATTCTATGATACTCTTGAGAGTTGATAGTCTATATCATTTTCTTTAGAATACTGAATTTTTTGTATTTTTTTATGTCTGTGATTGTACCATAAGGGGCAAAAGTGAAAATGTATTTAAAAGTCTTCACACATATCTTCGTTCCCGATTTAACTACTTATCCTCCAGTCACAATCTAAACACCAGGTCACAGGAGAGCCAAATCCTAGCAATTCCTGCCCACAGAACATCCCACTATTCATCCTCTTTTACTGTCTCAGTCCCCGTGAATGGAATTCTCTACCTCAGAAGATTAGTATTTAGTATTTATTTATTTGACCTGGTAGAGATAAGGCCGTCAGGCCTTCTCTGCCCCTCTACCAGGAGATTCCAACTATAATATGAGCAATAAAATTACAATTAGTATTAAATTTATAATTACAATTACAAATAACATTACAATTAGTATTAAATTTACAATTACAATAAAATCAAAGTACGAAAAGATTACCTGACTAATTAAAGCTAGATAATTTATCATAGAGAAACAAAGAATATTTTATATTTACTGAATTGCAAATTAAATCCAGAATAACAAAATTGTATAGCGATTAAATTACTGAATATTAAAATATTTTGTGATAGATTAAAGAAACTATTTACAAGAAATCAGTTACTGACCAAGTGCCTAGTAAGTTTTCGTTTGAATTAAGTTTTATTTCGACAGTCCCTGATGCTAGCAGGTAGCGAATTCCAGAGTCTTGGCAGGGCTATTGTGAAAGAAGATGAGTATGAGGAGGTGCGATGGGATGGGGCTGCCAGACAATAACCACTTTCAAGAAAAGGCTAAACGATTTCTTACGAGGCGCAGTCAAATTGAAGTTATAATTGTGATCGAGTTTAATAATTTAATTTACTTTATGTATGGCTATCATTACTATTATTATTATTATTATTATTATTATTATTATTATTATTATTATTTTTATTACATAATTATTTTATTGGTGTTGTAAAGATGAAAAGAATTGCCATTGTATTATATTAATTATGTATTACATTGTCTTGTATTGTAGTATTGTATTGCTTTGAATTGTATTGCATTGTATTGTATTAATTATGTTATATTCATAGCATTGTAGTAATTTTCTATCATACTGGTTGAGTGGAAGAGAAGGCCGAATGGCCTTAACTCTGCCAGTTAAAATAAACCATTATTATTATTATTATTATTATTATTATTATTATTATTATTATTATTATTATTATTACATTGATATGAAGCTATGTTAGGGAAATAGAGGCTGTACTTAAAATAATATGAGAAAGGAGATTTCTTGTAGGTCCTTTCCCTTAAAACTCTTTTTGTCACCCACCTTATTCTTTAGATCCTCCTTTTCATCCTGCCACTAACAAGCAAACGTTCTCACAGAGGCAGATAAAATGTATTTTTCTTCTTCCACCATGTTGATAATGTCAAAACAGCTGCTTATAGCCCACACATTTTGGCAACTCGAGCGCAATTACAGGGGCCGTCCAGAAAGTATGTTTCCCTAAGGCCGTTTACAGAAAAAAAACAATTTCATGGAAATATTTATTGAAACAGCAATTGTTACACTATTTTCCAATATATTCCCCACCGGAATTCAGACCTTTGTCATACCATGGGATCAACGGAGAGGTGCAGACGACTGTCACACACTGGTTCCGATCCCAGGCGGCAGACTTCTACGACACAGGGATACAAAAGTTAATCCCATGGTGACAGCGAAATAACTGTAAAATCTGATCTACAGGAAATGCTACAAAGGTGGGAAGCATTTGGAATGTGGATATGGAGAAGAATGGAACGTGTGAAGTGGAGAGACATAATAAGAAATAAAGGTATGTTGGAAAGAATGGGTGAAGAAAGAATGATGCTGGAACTGATCAGGAAGAGAAAAATGAATTGGTTGGGTCACTGGCTGAGAAGAAACTGCTTACTGAAGGATGCACTGGAAGGAATGGTGAACGGAAGAAGAGTTCGGGGCAGAAGAAGATATCAGATGATAGATATATGGCTGATATAAGGTGACAAAGAGGAAGGCAAAAAATAAGAAAGATTAGAGAAAGCTGGGTTTGCAGTGAAAGATCTGCCCTTGGGCAGAACACTGAATGAATGAATGAATGAATGAATGAATGAATGAATGAATGAATGAATGAATGAATGAATGAATGAATGAATGAATGAATGAATGAATGAATGAAAGAATCCCTTGACTGACCTTAGGAACCTCGTTTCAGCGGCCTGTAATTTTTGCTGTCAACCTCTGCCATCGTTCATGTTTCTGATTCAAACAGTAAAAATGGTACAGCCATTACTTTATAAAATTTAACGCGTATTTTTTATTGCTACAATTTTCTTACAACATAGGTTAAGGCTGTTTGAGAATAAGATGCTTAGGAAAATATTTGGGGCTAAGAGGGATGAAGTTATAGGAGAATGGAGAAAGTTACACAACACAGAACTGCACGCATTGTATTCTTCACCTGACATAATTAGTAACATTAAATCCAGACGTTTGAGACGGGCAGGGCATGTAGCACGTATGGGGGAATCCAGAAATGCATACAGAGTGTTAGTTGGGAGGCCGGAGGGAAAAAGGCCTTTAGGGAGGCCGAGACGTAGATGGGAGGATAATATTAAAATGGATTTGAGGGAGGTGGGATATGATGATAGAGAATGGATTAATCTTGCACAGGATAGGGACCGATGGCGGGCTTATTTGAGGTCGGCAATGAACCTCCGGGTTCCTTAAAAGCCAGTAAGTAAGTAAGTAAGTAAGTAAGTAAGTAAGTAAGTAAGTAAGTAAGTAAGTAAGTAAGTAAGTAAGTAAGTAAGTAAGTAAGTAAGTAAGTAAGTAAGTAAGTCTATATAATCTAATTTTCCTTACTGTGGGTACTTAAAAGTATTGTATTCATTGTATGCTTAGTACTGCACTATTTTATTACTATTATTATTATTATTATTATTATTATTATTATTATCAATAATTGTCTTACTTTTTTATACTTTGTATGCCTCATTTATTTTGACCTGCTGTTCATATTTTTTATTATGCTTTTTTCTTTCTTTCTGTATATTATATATTATGTCTGATTTCTTCTTACTTGTTGTTTACATTTTATTATTATTATCTTATTCAGTTTTGTGTGTAAAATTGTAGTGTACTTTGTAAATTTGTAGTGTTTTTGTAACTCAGTTTTTACTCCTGGTTGAGTGTTAGAGAAGGCCGTATGGCCTTAATTCTGCCAGGTTAAATAAATTATTATTATTATTATTATTATTATTATTATTATTATTATTATTATAAGTCATATATTTCTCGAGAAATCATTCTTTCTATTTTATAAGAGACGGAAAATATCAATCGAAATGCAATATAGATTATTTAGCAACGTTTCCATCCCATTTCAAATCAATTTTGTTCGGTGTATTTTTAGCATAAATTTATTTACATCAGTCACATGGAGATCTTACTGAGATATAATGAAACAAACTTGTTTATTTATCTTAATTACTGATTACAACCTGAAAAAGCTGTCAAGAGAGAGAGGTAGTAAAAGCTGTCTCAATCTACACACGGAATAAGATAATTCAGATTTTCTCATTTCCAGTTTGCACGCTTCATCTGGGAATACGGACTTCAATTTCATGGAGATGCTTCTTCCCTTGATCGCGTAATCACTCTATCACGATGTTTGTTTTACTTTTTAAGCATCCGAGACTCAATTTTCTTGCACGCCGTCATGCGTGATCAGTGACGTCATCGCGAGAGTGGAGTTAACTCTTCTAATTACTTCTCCAATCACCTTATGATACTGCTACCGTTAACATCCAATCTTCGCCTTCCTATCAGGTTTTCTCAGTTAGCAATAAACTCAGAATGGAGTCTTAATTAAGTTTAATTACATATTTACTTAATCTCACCTTAAAGTACACAGAAAATCCGGTGCATACGCGATACAGGAATCAGCTACGTCGATGGGATCATTGTAAGAAACTGCCAATGCATATTAGAGGAAAAGTCGAGATTAAAAAAAAGGTCCCATCCTCAGCATCCATGTCCATAAAAATTGTCATAGACGTTTCCCTTCATAGGACCTCTGTTTCTATGTTTAAAAATCGGTAAATTACTAAGATATGACTGAATCCCATGATGCTATCATAGTAGCTGTAGTAATAGTAATAATAATCCGTGGCGCTACAGCCCAAGAAGGGCCTAGACCGACCAGCCGGCTGCAGGCCTCACGCCCACATGCCGAAGCAGAGGTGGACGATCATCCAACCAGAATGGAGGTATCGTGTGGTTAGCACGATGATCCCCCCAGCCGTTATAGCTGGTATTCGCAACCGGATTTCGCTACCTATCGTAGCTCCACAAGTGCATCACGATGCTGGGTGGGCACTAGTCTCATACACTGGCCGAAATTTCATGAGAAAATTTCTTCCCCCATGAGGACTCGAACCAGCGCGCATTCCGTAACGCGAGTCCTAGGCAGGATGTAGTAATATTAGTGACAATAATAATCAATATACAGGGCTTTTATTTCAAAACTTCCCAAATAACTAATTACTTAAATTATTGAATTGAATTTCAACAAAAAACAAGTCAATTTTGATGTTGAGGGGGAAATTTGAAACCAGACTTAATTGCATTTTAGAATTCACCCCCACCCCAGCCACCCCCACTTTGAAGTTTCAAATGGCACCGCTATACTTTTATACTTAAATGAAAGAGCATTCAATTGTTTATAGACCTCATTCATTTGTTTTCGCACCATTCGTTTTCTATCGTCGTCTGGCAACCTGGATTTTTGTTATTATCAGTTGATTGTAGGATGAAAACACAGCTTATCTTGTGTAATTTCCTTAATTTAATCAATAAGGATGATTTATGTTCTCTCTTGAAGGATATACATCATTTTAATAGTACATTATGCAACGAGCCTATAATGGTAGTAATTAAGACGCGGCGAGTTTCATAATTTTCATACGAGCGTCTTAATTACCATTATAGGCAAGTTTCATACGAGTTTTTATGCTCGACCATATTTCTAACTTGAAATTATTCATAAGTATTCATGTTATGGTTATCTAAGTGAGGAGCGGAACTGACCTTCTAAATTGTGAGATGTGTGCAGATGCGAACGTATTGATTTTTTCCGAGGAACGAATGGCATTGACCTTGATATAATCTAGAGAGTAAACTAAATATTGATCTTGATATAACATTGAAATTAAATTAGGCCTATACATTGAAAAAAGAGATGACAAATTGAATTTATTTGAATATTATTTACAATTAACGCTAATTATTATAGTAACAGAATATAACCTTCTGCGACAGTATTGGATTTCCAGCCTCCGTGACGTTTCGCTAGTTGTCTTTCGATTGCATAGCCAGAATAATCGATACTTGCGCTTTTATAATGCTACAATGGTGATTTCTGATTGGCTGAACAACTGAACTATAATAAATAGGTGTACTTTAATGAGGTGCATTAAAGGGCTGCTACCAGGTGTATAATTACTACATTTCGGCATGGTCGAGCATAAAATAATTTAACACACAAACACAACTATCACATGAAATGCTCAATAAGTTTTTGTAGCTTTATTCTCTTCAGCTCTAATTAACAGTAAGAACAATCCAGGTTGCCAGGCGACGATAGAAAACAAAATATACGAAAACAAATGATTGAGGTGTATAAACAATTCAATGCTCTTTCATATTTAAGTATACAAATATAGGGGTACCATTTGAAATTTCAAAGTGGGGGAGGCTGGGAGGTGGAGATGAATTCTAAAATGCAATTAGGCCTGGTTTCAGACTTCCCCTTCAGTATCTAAATTGACGTATTTTTTTTGTTTAAATTGAATTCAATTTAAATAATTTGTTATTTAGACTGGGAAGTTTTGAAATGAAAGCCTTGTATGTGTAAGAACTAATACAAGGTGTTTCATAATTCCTATTACAAACTTCTAGGGGTTGTAGAGGGGACTAAGTAGATAAAGTTTTGATTAGGAACACGTGTCCGGAAATGTATCGTTTCCATGTAAAATAAGTTTGAAGATCGAATCGATTTCACATCTCCCACTTCACTAGAGAGAATGAAAATCTTCCTCCGACTTTACAGGAGTCTCATAAACAAGATTCTTCATGTGGCCCCTAAGAAAAAAGTCAAGAGGAGTTAAATCTGGCGACCTTGGTGGCCAAGGAGTTGGACCACCTCGACCTATTCATCTTTCCCCGAATGTTTGGTGGAGATGTTCGCGGATGGCAAGTGAAAAATGCGCGGGTGCGCCATCATGTTGGAACCATATTTGCTGACGTACTGCCAGTGGCAAATCTTCACATAACTCTACCAGTACTTCTTGCAGGAAGGTCAAGTACCTGGGAACCGTAAGAGCGGTACGTGGAACCACTCTTGTAATGCACACTGGCAAGATCTCATTGTCTCTAGTGAAGTGGAAGATGTGAAATCGATTCGATGTTCAAAATTATTTTACATCGAAACGATACATTTCCGGACATGGGTTCGTAATCAAAAATTTATCTACTTAGTCCCCTCTACAACCCCTAGAATTTTGTAATGGGAATTTTGAAACGTTCTGTATTATACAGGTACGTGAAAAGGGTAACCAAGTGTATATATTTTTCTTTTGTTCCCTACAAGTTTATTCAATAACAAAACATAAAAACGGCAAGCAATTCTATGAAACGCTGGATAAATATATAAGTTTCTGTTCGCCTGAATGTGAGTTAAAAGCAAGCAAAGAAACCCATCACACCCAGCAGAACTGTAGTGAAGTAGGATATGATTTGTTGCGGGGGCAACTCACATTCCCTGAGTCACATCACGTCCAGCTGAAATATCTACAGCGTCACCAATGGACCACAACGGCACACTGACAGCTCAAAGAAATAACACGACATGGTTACCAAGCAACCGCGATGCTAATACTTCTGCACGCAAATGTTTCATTTTTATGCTACTATGGGCCATTTTCTCCAAATGAGTTTAAACGTGGGTTTATTTTATACGAATGAAAAACAATGAAACTCTAGATTTCAGTATTGCAAACACGTATGAGGAAGTAAATAAAAAAAAATAAAATTTTTTTATTTATTTATGCATTTTAGGGGGAATACCGAATAATTAGGCTCTAACAAACTTTTAGGACATTTTAGGGCACTTTAAAACCCTATAAATAGCTTTCAATTTCTATAAAACGTAAACATCTGCAATTATCTATTGCTTTATTGTATAGCAGTTATGACAATTGATGCCCATAGGACCAAGCGCGCGCTTTAGAGCCCACGAGAGCCTGAGCGTTTTACAGCGGAAAGGAAAGAGACAGGCGAAAGAGGTGGTATATACCGCTTCGTCAAACTATACACAGGGATGGCCAGCACTAAGTCAATAGATAAAGGGAAGAAAACTTATTAAAACTGTATCCATGCTAATTTTTAGATTTGTCTGAGAACTATAAGTGCATTATAAGAATGAAAGTTTTAATTTTGATGTTCATTTTTCACTACGTAGTTTGCTTTTTTTTTATTCAAAAGGAATATTTTCTCAACTTTTTTTTACAGAAAAGTGAAATTTTCATATATGTTTGTTTAGTAGCCTTACAGGTACTAAAGCAATGTTTTATCCAATATATCGTAAATACGTAGGTATTACTGAAGATAGTGTATTAAAAGTTTTAAAATATTCGCATGAAAAATGTTTGTAAGGAAATGAATTAACAAAGCAAATAATGTCACATCACAAACAAAAGATATGTGCCTATGTGTTGGTAAAACGTCAACTCTATAGCTTCAGCAGATTTCGAGAAAATTTAATATTCTGATAACAGAAAGTTACGCACCAATATGCCTATCACCTAAAAGAATAATGCGATAAGGGTTTTATTATGTAATATTAGTTACAGTTAAAACATATACCTAGACAACTTTGCTTTGTACTATAATATTGTTTTGATTACTTTTATAAGGCTAAAGATGCCATCAATATGAATTTCAACTTATCATGTCATATTCAGTGTCTTTCTTTGGGATAACACTTTCTTCATGTTTAATTCACTTAGTACAGTATAATTGTAGTTATTATGGGATTTGTATGAAAATTCCTTCTTTACTCTTTATTATGTTATTAACGTTTAAAACACAAGTGCAATATTAAGAAATTGGTATTAGTACTTTATTTTACAGACAATATAGAAAATAACAAACAGAAAGAAGCCATATAAAAATAACGACATGAAATTTCACGTTCCGTTTGAAGTTTGTACACCACTGTTTTCTTAATCCAACAGGCTGCTTATTCCTCCTAGCATACCTAGCGCTTAATGCCCGCGCACGACGTCAAGGTCAGAAAAATGCGCTTGCTTTGACATCACTGCTGTAGATTTCAGTATTGCAAACACGTATGAGGAAGTAATTAAAAAACAATAAAAAATTTAGATTTATTTATGCATTTTAGGAGGAATACCGAATAATTAGGCTCTAAGAAACTTTTAGGGCTTTTTAGGGCACTTTAAAACCCTATAAATAGCTTTAAATTTCCATAAAACGTAAACATATGTAATTATCTATTGATTTATTCTATAGGAACAAAACAGGCATTTGCTCTAAAATTCGATGTCTAGTGATCACCCTTGTTGGAATTAATTAGAATATCTGTCGCACGTCTTAGATACATACATACACACACTCGATTTCTCTCTGAATGTCCAACAGTCAAACTCCAAACTACTAAACTTGAAAATGGTTCTACAACTTAGACTATGAGGCCGCAATAAAGTAATGTGACAAAAAGAGGGGGCCTCATCAGCAAAATTTTTGGGAACACTGATACAGAACAACGGAGATGACAATAAGAGAAAGGAGATTAAAACAAGAATGAGAAGAGAGAAAGAATACAAAACAGGTAGCCCAAGAAGTGAAGGAATGGAGAAAGAGACGAAAATTGAAGGATTGATGAGCTGAAGGGAGACAAGAAGAGAAATGATGAAAAAGAGAGAAAGAAGTTGAAGTAGAAGAGAAAGTGAAGAAAAGGAATATATATAGAAAAGATGAAATAGTAAAAGATGGAGAATGTGAAAAAGGGAAAGAATAAACAGAGAAAGGAGAATAAAATGTAAAGAACAGAACATCAACTAGAAGAGAAAAAGAGAAAAAATTGAAGCAGAAAGAGAGAGGGAATGGAAAAGAATTAGAACAAAAATAACTTGAAAAAATGACAGTTGATTCACAGTATCCCGAATGCGTGAATATGTTTTGTTTTAGTGTTTTGTATTTTCTTGCCATTTTTAAATCATTGGGGATAATGTGGTTTTACATCGTTTAATAATTTTATTGTATTAATTTCATTTGTATTATTGAGTGCAACAGGACATAGGATTCTGTCGTAAATAAAATATAAATTAAATATTCGTCGCTTCTTCACTTGCAAGTACTCTCTTGGTTTGAGTTGTAAATTATTTAAAAATAGCGTGTAAGAGGGTCTTAGACTAGAAATGTTTAGCTTAAGTGTAGTTCTGTTTTATAAGTATGCATAAGGGTGTAATTATTTGTCTTATTTGAACTGTTGTATCAGTGAAGCGAGGTGAGTCAGTAAAATTATGGTTTTACAGTGCAGTGAATAGTTCCGATCAGTGATAATTTATAGCGCCAATGAAATGTGTTCTATAGTGTCAGTGAAATGTGTCCTAAAGTGTCAGTGAAATGCGTCATAGTGCCACTACAGTGAGTGAGATGAGAGTGAAGTGATTGACTATTCAAACTTATGTGGGGCCTATACATATGTAGGTTGTATTGTAAAATTAGATTATTTTAGGTTTTATTATTGATTGTAATTGTTGTGTTAAATTTATTTATTTTTTATTTATTTAATGCAGGGCTGTAGAGTTTATCTTTAGCCGTGATAATGGCAACATGCAATAATGTGAGATAAGTATACAAATAAACAAATAAACAGTGAGAAGTGTACAAAAATAGTTCATCTCAGCAAGAATGATGGATTATTGTGTTAGATTGTATTGCGTATTCTTATTGGATATTGTGTATTGTATAATTGTATTGTGTATTGTAATTTTATTGTGTATTGCTTATATTTTGTATACCACTGCCACCGGGTGCTTGCCCACTTGAGTGTAAATAAATACATACATACAAGTAGATTATGCAACACTCGAGAGATGGCAGCACGTGTAAGCTTCGACATGTGCAGTACCTAGCGGATACATTTTCAACTTCGTATTACACTAGAAATGTTAGATTTTTTCAAAAATTGTGTCTCGAACAAAGACGTATTTTTGCCAAAAGAGTATAGGACAAGTAGGCGAAATATAGAAGTACGAAATCCAGAACAAAGAGTACAAGAAAAATGAAAGAAAATGAAGAGGAAAAATACAATATGTGTACAGAAAATACGATCCCGCTTGCATATCTTGAGCAAGTGATAAATGCGGCAATTTTATAGCATAGCTTACCAACGAAAGGTATAGTCGAGAAGACCATGATTGGGTTCAAACCACGAGTGGGTATGTATGAATCGCTAAATTTCGTATAGCACGTCGTGTAACGGGTGCTTGTGTTGGAGTGCTGTTATCTATGAATCACAACAGCTCTCAACGGTGCATTTATACAAACAGTTGCCAAACTAACTCGAGCACAGAGCAGATTTGTGGCGTCAGAGAGACCCAATTAAAGGGAAATGTTTCAAATTGATAATTGGACGAGGCGAGGCGAGGGTTTGCTAAACTTGCTGTATTTAAAGTTTCACAACAGCTAAATCACACAACTTTCCTAACTTTTGTTACTCATTCTGAAATAAAATTACACAAATGATGGCTCTTTATTATATGTTAGCTCCCTTCATGCGAAATGTATTAAATTAATGTTTTCATAAAGCTTCGACATAATGACCGGTAAGTGGCTGTAGTCTGTAGAACTTCAGAGTACTTCTACTTGAAGCAGTAACTCCAGCATAAAGGAAATTGCTGGTGGTTATACAATTTAATTTCAATTAAAACTTAGCAATGATTTCCTTATGTAAGTTTTACTATTATTATTATAGAACCCATAACTAGTTAACATAGATTTTGCTGACGTGACATTAGAAGACTTTCTCAGTAATACAACCACAATTTATAATGTGCTAAAGTGATTTAAAAACGATTTCCTGTCAGTTTTAGTATCAGTGGCGCTCACTTGGTACAGCAACTGGCTACGGATTGGAAGGTCTGGGGTTTGATTCCGGTTGATGACGGGAATTTCTTGTTGCCAAACTTCCAGAACAATCCGAGGTTCACTCAGCCTCCTATCAAATTGAGTCCCGGGTCTTTCCTGAGGATAAAAGGAGCCACCTATCAAATTGAGTATTGAGTCTGTCCTGGGGATAAAAGGAGCCACGTATAAAATTGAGTATCGGGTCTTTCCAGGGGATAAAAGAAGCCACCTATCAAATTGAGTACCGCGTTTTTCCTGGGGATAAAAGAAGCCACCTATCAAATTGACTACCGGGTTTTTCCTGGGGATAAAAGAAGCCACCTATCAAATTGAGTACCTGGTTTTTTCTGGGAATAAAAGAAGCCACCTATCAAATTGACTACCGGGTCTTTACTGGGGATAAAAGAAGCCACCTATCAAATTGAGTACCTGGTTTTTCCTGGGGATAAAAGAAGCCACCTATCAAATTGACTACCGGGTCTTTACTGGGGATAAAAGAAGCCACCTATCAAATTGACTACCGGGTCTTTACTGGGGATAAAAGGGGCCACCTATCAAATTGAGTACCTGGTTTTTCCTGGGGATAAAAGAAGCCACCTATCAAATTGACTACCGGGTCTTTCCTGGGGATAAAAGGAGCCACATATCAAATTGAGTACAGAGTCTTTCCAGGGGATAAAAGAAGCCACCTATCAAATTGAGTACTGGGTCTTTCCTGGGGATAAAAGAAGCTTCCTATCAAATTGAGTACTGGGTTTTTCCTGGGGATAAAAGGAGAAATAAAAGTATAGCTCAAGCGGGTGCAGACATACAGGTATAAAACAGGAGGAAGTACATTTCAAATCGTATTATGTCTATTTTCAGTAGAGAAGGAAAACCGTTAACTCCTACATCCTTGGAGATAAATTTAAATATTTCAAGCCTTGTTTCCTTGGAACCAAATACAGTTAGACGCGAATGGACTTCACAATTGGATAGAGCATGTTCAGAATATGCGGAAATGATATAAAACTCGATTACGTCAAGAAGTGGACTTAATACGTTTTGAAAAATACCTCCTGATTATTTTTATGTTCTGTTCTAATGCAGGAGCGACCATGACAATACTGTTGTTTACATAAAACGAGCAACGAATGAAAACTTTCAATCTCATTAATAGAACATTATGGTAAATTTACATTTTATGTAACAATATTGCCCCATGTTTTAATTTTACGTCTAAAAATAAACAATAATGATTTTCTGCACAAAATCACACGAACATTTTTTTCTAATCCAACATTTTAATCTCTCCCGCTTCCGTAAAGCAGTATCATTTTTAAACAATTGTCTGGTTGTGTGATTTTGAAACGGGGAAAGAGACTTCTAATTTATAATAATCGTTGAGAAACCGCTAAAAAAATTCGCCGATTAGGTAACCTTCTTTGAGGAAAACGTTGACGGTACATCCTTCTTGCCTCACTTGAATTACGACAACTTTCTCCATAAATTACTACCTAACATATGATATTCCTAAATTGTGAATGACACATTAAGTTGTTTATCGAATACCCTGTACTGAACTGCCATCCGCTCGGCAGGAGACCTATGGACAGGGAGCTTGGCTTGAACTCAGATGACTCGTACTTACGTATGTGCAGAGTACTGCCTGCTGAACGTTGCCACGTCTCTCATGCCAGAATATTAACAAATTTAAGCATGCATTTTTTATTTAACTTCACGAAAACGTAATAGAAGACACAAATATTTATTTAAACTAATATTAACTCTTTGCTAAATATATCTACTGATGTAATTTATTGTTTTCGTATTTTTACTAATGATATAAGCTGTATAACGCAAATAAAATGACAAAATAATTTTTTTTCTGGGAAAAATATTAAGTTTTGACCCTATATTGTATGGACTTTTTTGATCCTGTGGACCGCCCCCGACGACTGTGAAATAGACGTGCCCCTTACACCCTGTATATCTGACTCTCTTAATGTAGCTAAGAATATGGGTTAAATATAAGAATTTAAGAGTGAAACATGGTTCTACAGGAAAAGTTGTGTTCTTGTCATAGCTTAAATCTCTCCCATAGTTAGAAAAAGTCTGTGAATTATGACACCCTCCACTTAAATGTTCTTGTAACTTTCTTTGCCGTAGGAAGAAGCGCTGCGTGAAATGTTGGCTTCAGCAAGACGCCAGGGATTCCTGACCCTCCTTGAGGCCTAGAGTTAACTGATAAGAACAAATCGGGTAACTTTGACTCTCACAGCAATATCCTACCTATGTCAGGATTGCCATCACACCCCAGGCAACCCCCGTGACCTGCCTAATCTTTACAGTCTCTAATGGAATGTCAGTGCAAAATAAATATACTGACCGTCACTTAACATGGCGACAACTCATTTGCTCATTTGCGCATACATAATCGTTTGTCCTCTCCAACCAATCTTTTTCTATTAGTTGATAGGCAATGAAGCAATCATATTCCATACATAAAAATATTGTAGGCTACATCATCGATCTATGTGATACGACTGTTAATAATAAACAACTTATTACGTTGTTGAAATGTTGAAGCAAATAATAATTATTGTACTCAATACATCATAGTACCTAACTCATATTAGTAGATGTATTGTAAATAAAGTAGAATCCAATTATTGCGTAGTAGATACAAGACAAATTGTATTATATACCGATTAATTTTCAATTCAGGAATCCGCTCCTGAGCACGAGTTTTACTCTTTCAGGTGTGAGCTAAAGTTTTTATTTCTGTTTATATTATATTTTATGTTACAATTATTAGCAAAATAAATAAATAAATAAATAAAAATAAAAAATAATAAAAAAATAAGTAGATACATACATAAATAAATAAATTAGATAGGTAGATAGATAGATAGATAGATAGATAGATAGATAGATAGATAGATAGATAGATAGATAGATAGATAGATAGATAGATAGATAGATAGATAGATAGATAGATAGATAGATGGATGGATGGATGGGTGGGTGGGTGGGTGGGTGGGTGGGTGGGTGGGTGGTGGGCGGGCGGGCGGGCGGGCGGGCGGGCGGGCGGGCGGACGGACAGACGGACAGACAGACAGACAGACAGACAGACAGATAGATAGACAGGTAGAAAGGTAGATAGATAGATAGATAGATAGATAGATAGATAGATAGATAGATAGATAGATAGATAGATAGATAGATAGATAGATAGATAGATAGATAGATAGATAGATAGATAGATAGATAGATAGATAGATAGATATGTAGATAGATAGATAGATAGATAGATAGATAGATAGATAGATAGATAGATAGATAGATAGATAGATAGATAGATAGATAGATAGATAGATAGATAGATAGATAGATAGATAGATAGATAGATAGATAGATAGATAGATAGATAGATAGATAGATAGATAGATAGATAGGTAGATAGGTAGGTAGATAGACAGATAGACAGATAGATAAATAAATAAAAAAATATATATAAATAAATAGATAAATAAATAAATAAATAAATAAATAAATAAATAAATAAATAAATAAATAAATAAAGCTACTTCACGCCTCAGAATCTAATTTAATATGACTAGTTCATGAGAAGACGTGATCGTGTATGCGTAAAGAACGCCATAAATCGGGTCATCTTCATTTGTGACGATAACTATATAAGCATTTATATTTTTGTGAGAACACGTTGTAGTGCAGGGCTGGGGGTAAGCCTCTTTCTGAACGCGCTCGCACTCACAGAGAAACCAGCTGCGGATAAGTGGATAGGAACGATAAGCAACGCAGGGGTTCAGTGACGGCCATTCACAATGAGTGCAAGACGTGCTTCATCTACATATGTACATAAATACTACATCAGACGCTAAATAACCCAAGATGTTGATAAAGCGTCGTAAAATAACCTACTAAAATAAATAAATTCATCATACTTAACGATCTACCGCTTTCAACAACGCTGTAACAACTGCGAGATTAGATGAGACGGAGGATATGCTATAAGATTATGTAACATTACCCTTACAGTTCAAGGAAAAGATCGGACGAAACCTAAACGGATTATGAGCCCAAAAATATTCGTACCTATGTTCGACCACAGCCTCGAATACAATCTCAGCTCTGCTACTCACGACAGATGTGAGTGGTCAGCAAATTTAGTGTTGTTATAGGGGAAAAATTCGCTCCGGCGCCGGGGATCGAACCCGGGTTCTTGGTTTCACGCACCAAGCGCTCTAACCACTGAGCTATGCCTAAATTCAATTCACTGCACGGGATATAATCTCTCTCCTTCGGTGTTTTTTCCCCTTTATGGCCTTACTCCATGTTCGATCCGGTATTGAACTTCGGCGTAGTTCAATGGTTACAGCGCTTGGTGCGTCGAACCAAGGGCCCGGGTTCGATCCCCGGCGCCGAAGCGAATTTTTCTCCTCTAAAAACAATTGTTACCATAACAGATAAATTCAGTAGGACCAAAAAATTAATCTTTACTTACAGCAAATTTATGTTCTCCTTTCGGAAATAGAATCTGGCTCTAGCACTATACTAATTTACAATCTTATGTATAATTAGTCACTTGTTTCTTTTTACCTGCGTAAACAACTTTTTTCTACATTACATATATTGAGACACATTTATAAGTTAAGAAAGTTAAATTTTAATTTTGCACATCTTCAAACATTGTCACATATATAAATCTTAGTCGTACATGTATCACTATTTTAGCGATCCTACGCACTCATTGCTAACTTATTTTATTTCATAATCTGTTACACGTTACTCAATTGCATCCTATACTATGATTTTTTCTTCAACTTTAGTACATTGTTCCCATGATTTTAGTTATATGTTTTCTCTGTCACTGGTTTTCTAAATATGTAATCACAGAATTGTTTTGCAGACTTTTGTACATTTTGTAAAAAGTATGCAAATTTTGTTCTATTCCACTTCACTAAATAAGATAAACAAGTGATTATTTACAGGTCGTTCTACATTCAAATAGTAACTGCGTAAAGTACATACTCAACAATCCACACATAACAAAGATAATGTATATAGTATAATCTTCCATCTCATAGACAATTTCAGTATGTTAATATTATATAATATGCATAATTTCAATAAATTTTATATATGTAATCCTTGTTAATTATTTTTATGCTCGACCATGCCGAAATGTACTAATTATACACCTGGTAGCAGTCCTTTAATGCATGTCATTAAGTTACACCTACTCATTAAAGTACAGGTTTTCAGCCAATGATAACTCAGCTTACAGGTGTTCAGCCAATGACAAGTCAGCTTTGTACCGTTATAAAACCGCAAGTATCGATAATTCTCGGATATGCAATCGAAAGAGAATTAGCGAAAAGTCACGGAGGCTGGAAATCAAATACTGTCGCAGAAGGTTATGTTCTGTTACTATAATAATTAGCGTTAATTGTAAATAATATTTAAATAAATTCAATTTGTCATCTCGTTTTTCAATGTCGAATTCAATAATCAAGGTTATACTATTATCAAGTTTAACGGGATTATACATCAAGGTCAATGACATTATTGTTCCTCGGAAAAAATCAATACTTTCGCGTCTGCGCACATCTCATAATTCACGACCTAGAACAAGGTCACTTCCGATCTTGTCAGTTACAAATAAAATGTATACATCTGAATACCGGTAATTTCA
This sequence comes from Periplaneta americana, assembly GCF_040183065.1. NCBI lineage: Eukaryota > Metazoa > Arthropoda > Insecta > Blattodea > Blattidae > Periplaneta > Periplaneta americana. The sequence goes on from NC_091130.1 coordinate 27,025,969, forward strand.
AGTTAGAAATATGGTCGAGCATAAAAAGTCGTATGAAACTCGCCTATAATGGTAATTAAGAAGCTCGTATGAAAATTATGAAACTCGCTTGCGCTCGTTTCATAAACATCATACTCGCTTTCTTAATTACTATCATTATAAGCTCGTTGCATAATGTATTATTAATCTTCATTGTTTTTAATATGAATGTTGTTTGTAAAATGTTTTTAAATTTTTACAATATGTAATATGGATTTGTTGCCATATATATAGATATCCTTACATTAGTCTGATAATGCCCACAACAAGGGGCGAAAACGTTAACTAAGGTTTATTAGCAAAAAATAACTTTGTGCGAGATCGTGCGTATTTGCTTGGTTTCCGCACAAAACCAATCCGCGGAAAGTCTAAAATTCCACATTCAGTATTCCCAACCTAACACACATAACAATTTCCCCTCTTCTTACCGCTTAAGTGACATATTCATTTTACTGCTTTAGGCTTTTAACATTTTATTTTTAGAGACGTTCAATATAGTAATAATTATAAATTGGAAACTTACCACTGCAATTTCAGCTAAATTGCACTGTTAATTATTGTTTTTAAATATTTGTAAAAATTAAGTAAACTCTACAACTCCACTAAAGTTACTGCATTCGTGATGCAAGTAACATTAAGGAAGCCGTGAAAAAATCAACAAGATTCCAGACTTGCCAATGTTATTACTGCAATATGTCATATAAATAATATTGTTAAAATATTAAAATGAAAAATAAATCATTACATAACCTTACCGTTTGTTTTAAGTTCGCATTTATAGACTGGGGGGGGGGGGGGAAAGACAGACGTATATCACGGCCTGCTGGAGTATAGTAAACACAGAAAACATTTTAAAGCAACAATGTTGAAGATAGATATTTTTCTTTTGCAAATTTGCCGTCATTGAACAGAAACCAAGATGGAGATTTCATTGCAACTAGAAATTCCTCTTTCAGGTATGTAATAAACGATATTCGCACAAAATAATGTACGATACATGAGCGGTATGTTTTCTTTCAATTCTCGGAAATTAAAAAAGCTCAACTACGTTTCGCTTTTTCAAACTTTTCCTCGAACATTAAAACGTCAACATACCGCTCTTGTAACGCATATTATCATTGTGGATATATTTTGCTATAAATAAGTCACAGACTGAAATATCAAAACTTCACACGTTTGTATTATCTTGTTTTACTAAGTTTATAACTATACTATTAGTATCCAGTTTGAATAAGCGACCCCCTGATCTGCTATTAGGCAGTTTGATGGCGCGAAGAGGATGGTCTCCAGATAAAGCTGCGGATTAATGTTTGCTCGTCGGCTTCCTGGCGGCGAGGATCCGCTGAAAATTGGGGAAAGTGATCTGGGGCCCGTCTGTTTGTGCGATCTCAGATCTGTCTCAGCGGAACCAGAAACTGATGGCTTCATTTTGCACCGCTGCAGAGCCACTGGGATTAGCCCATCTCTGACTAATGGCCACATCGTGCGGGGAAAAGTGAAATCGGAAGGAACGATGACGAAAGAATTGCTTTGTTACTCAATATACAGTAATATAAATCTCCTCTGTATATCATTTTATTTATTCATTAAAATTAAATCTTAGAGTCTAATAAAACATCATAATCATCTATATATATTATTTTAATGTACCGAAGTACATATTATGATATTTCCATGCAGATATTCCGCGTCATCATACGATGAAAGAGTAATGGAACGGAGAAAAATTCTCTTCGGCGCCGGGATTTGAACCCGGGTTTTCAGCTCTACGTGCTGATGCTTTATCCACTAAGCCACACCGGATACCACCCCTGCGTCGGACAGAATCGTCTCAGATTAAGCTCCAACTCTTGGGTTCCCTCTAGTGGCCGCCCTCTGCACTACGTCATAGATGTCTATGAACGTAGGACCGAAGTCCACATATGTGCTGAGGTGCACTCGTTACGAGTGACTAGTTGGCCGGGATCCGACGGAATAAGCGCCGTCTTAAATCACGAATTGATTTACGCATATCATATATATTATTTCAATATACCGAAGTACATATTATGATATTTCCATGCAGATATTCTGCGTCATCATACGATGAAAGAGTAATGGAACGGAGAAAAATTCTCTCCGGCGCCGGGATTTGAGCCCGGGTTTTCAACTCTACGTGCTGATGCTTTATCCACTAAACCACACCGGATACCACCCCGGCGTTGGACAGAATCGTCTCAGATTAAGCTCCAACTCTTGGGTTCCCTCTAGTGGCCGCCCTCTGCACTACGTCATAGATGTCTATGAACGTAGGACCGAAGTCCACACATGTGCTGAGATGCACTCGTTACGAGTGACTAGTTGGCCGGGATCCGACGGAATAAGCGCCGTCTTAAATCACGAATTGATTTACGCATATCATATATATTATTTCAATATACCGAAGTACATATTATGATATTTCCATGCAGATATTCTGCGTCATCATACGATGAAAGAGTAATGGAACGGAGAAAAATTCTCTCCGGCGCCGGGATTTGTACCCGGGTTTTCAGCTCTACGTGCTGATGCTTTATCCACTAAGCCACACCGGATACCACCCCGGCGTCGGACAGAATCGTCTCAGATTAAGCTCCAACTCTTGGGTTCCCTCTAGTGGCCGCCCTCTGCACTACGTCATAGATGTCTATGAACGTAGGACCGAAGTCCACACATGTGCTGAGGTGCACTCGTTATGACTGACTGGTTGGCCGGGATCCGGAGGGAATTTTTCTCCGTTCCATTACTCTTTCATCGTATGATGACGCAGAATATCTGCATGGAAATATCATAATATGTACAGCTGTCAAAAGAAAAAGTGGCCGCTCTCCTGTATCAATGTTCCCTTCGGGTATCTTCGCTACAATTCGGAGACAGGCGATGTTACATGTTGTTGGACCACGTTGCCTCATATCTACAGTTATAATTGAAGTATACTGTGTGTTATTCGATAGCATAATGGTAGCGTTCAGGCGTCTTATTCATGAGGTCCTGCGTTCGACTACAACCTCGTGCTTTTTATGTCCTTTTTTGTTCTGTTTTTGAGAGAGACAAACTAGACATAATGGCTCCTTTTTCTTTTATGATTATTTTAGTAATTAACATCAGGTTCATTAATATATTATGCCATGACTTTATCATTATCATTATGATATTGTGGCTGCAAATGGAAAGAAAAAAGATTTTATTCTCAATAAAATATCTTTCGTGGCATAAACATAACAAATTTACTGGCGTCGGCCTTAAAACATTCAAACAATTAATCGTTCAAAAAACAAAACAAAAGGCCACAATTCAATATTTAGTCTATCTTCCTCTTATCTCGATCATCTTGCAGTCGAGTGGGCATGGAATTGACTAGTCTTTGCAAATAGCGACTGTTCTTAGACACGATATTCCAGGCATTCTGAAGTGTTCTGTCCATGGGCAGGTCTTTCATTGCAAACCCAGCAATCTCCAATCTTTCCTATTTTCTGCCTTCCTCTTAGTCTCCGCATATGATCCACATATCCTAATGTCGTCTATTATTCTTTTCAACCAGAGACCTAACCAATTCCTTTTTCTCTTTCTAATCAGTTTCAGCATCATTCTTTCTTCACTCACTTTTTCAAACACAATTTTATTTCTTATTCTGCCTGTCCACTTTACACGCACCGTTCTTCTCCACATCCACATTTCAAATGCTTCAATTCCTTTCTCTTCATTTCGTCGTAATGTCCATGTTCTTTCCCCATACAGTGCCACACTCCACACAAAGCACTTCACTAGTCTCTTCCTTAGTTCTTTTTCCAGAGGTCCGCAGAAGATCCTTCTTCTTCTATTAAAAGCTTCCTTTGCTCATGTTTGCAGTTTTCTTAGGAAGGATAGGCCTAAATGCGGTAACATCCCGTTGCTTTCCGCACACCACAATCTCTTTCGCATTTTATTAAATTCCAAGGGGCCCAAGCGTGGAGATGAGGAGAGTGGATTTGACTAATTGGGCCCTCCGGATTTCACCGAAAGTCACGGCAAGGGTTAAATATTAATTCTATCAGGATGTTTGACCCGGTCAGAGACCGGGAAATCTCAATTAGCCTTTGCCCCCAGCATCCTGGACTAGCTTCTACGAATCATCAGAAGATCTTAGAGTGTGATTGGGCCAATTTTTCCAAAAATGTTTCCACACTTTTGCTCTCGTAGCTCAGCGGACGAACGTCGGAATTTAGATGTCAACGTCTCAGGTTCAATTCCTCGTTACTCCTTTTCATTTTATTGTGGTTCAAGATAGTATAATGTAATAATACAAAAAGAAAAACTAATACCAGTATTATGCAACTGGATTTTTCCAAACCTAATATTAAATTTATATTATTTATATCGCTAAAGAACGATTACAATATAAATAACTTGAATATTATTTATACAGTCTCACTAAAGAACGATAACAGAATATAAATGATAAATATCGGTTTAATTAATATATTGCGAAAGAACAATAACAATATAAATAACTTAAATATTGTTTTATAATGCTAATGAAGGAAAACAGAATATAAATGATAACTTGAATATTATTTAAATCGCTAAAGAACGATAACAATATAAAAAACGTGAATATTATTCATATCGGAATTTCACAGATTTATTACAGATGTATTTAAGAAATTGTAGAAGAATAGTAATTAGTAACAGTGTCCTATTTATTCTTCTTGGAGCCAAATTTGTAACTTTTAAAAGTGTGGTTACTATGTTGAAGTGTATGTGTTGTAACGGATGCTTGATTTGTTATGTATGTGAGTCAGTTATGTGATGCTTGATGTCGTCGCAATGTCGTAATTATGGTTTGATTGTGTTTGTGTGACTATTGTGCATTAATTTATGATGTATGGTACGGAAAGCTGCATATTTGTGTTATAGAAGTGTTACGTATGTGTGTTGTTAATGTTTTTGTATGTTACAAATTGATACCTGATATTTGTTTTGCAATCGCAATGCCTAATTTACGGATTGTTTACGTTTTGTTTACATCGCGTAAGCTAATTTAATTTTCTTTTCCATTTCTCTTCATGCTTATCTTTTTTGTGTATAAAACTATGGCCCTAACATACATATGTAAAATACGGCTAACCCCCATTGGAAATACAATAATAATTATTATTCATATCGTTATAATACGATAACAGAATACAAATGATGACCTGAATTTTGTTCATATCTCTAAAGAACGATAACAAAATATAAATAACGTGATATCCATAAAGAACGATAACTGGATATAAATGATAATTTGAATATCATTTACATCGCTAAAGAAAGATTAAAAAATAAAATGAAAACTTGAAGAAGGCCCGAACCCACGACCTTTGAATCATTAAACAAGCACTCTACCGCTGGTCTACGAGGCGTAGATATGGAACACTTTCATAGTTCCGGAACTGCTTGTACAAGCACATGCATCGTGTAACATCGCCGCGACCCGAAGTGCACTTTGAAAATATTCGCTGTTCACGAGTGCGGCCACTTTTTTTTTTGACAGCTGTACTTCGGTACATTAAAATAATATATATGATATGCGTAAATCACTTCGTGATTTAAGACGGCGCTTATTCCGTCGGATCCCGGCCAACTAGTCACTCGTAACGAGTGCACCTCAGCACATGTGTGGACTTCGGTCCTACGTTCATAGACAGCTATGACGTAGTGCAGAGGGCGGCCACTAGAGGGAACCCAAGAGTTGGAGCTTAATCTGAGACGATTCTGTCCGACGCCGGGGTGGTATCCGGTGTGGCTTAGTGGATAAAGCATTAGCACGTAGAGCTGAAAACCCGGGTTCAAATCCCGGCGCCGGAGAGAATTTTTCTCCGTTCCATTACTCTTTCATCGTATCATAATCATCATCATCATCGTTATCAATCATCATCATAAAGTAAAGAAAGAATGGTTCATCAAAGAGAATAAAAAGTAACAGGAGATTTTTAAATCACAATACTGTCTGTTCTCTTTTTCATTTTCACAATCTGAAATGGATTAATCCTATGCTTTCATTTGTTTTTGGCGATAGATCCCTCGCATGATATGAACTCGTTAAGTATCTGGTTAACTAGCATGAAATAGAATGGAATTTTCGGTAAGGGGGGCAGTATGACACAGCATTGACATTTTACGATCTATTGTGCTAACTAAAGATGAACAAAACTAACTGCCGCTCTCGCTCGCTGTGTTCGATGCATTTGTCTTTCGAGTCTCGTCTCGTAAGTCTCGTGCACTTCGAGTCTCGCTCATCATTCTCGAAATAGCATTTGGTCGGCGTAGAAAGATTTCGTAACTTTGAATAACATACATCATTGAAATAAAGAGAGATGTTTAACTGATACAAAAAGACTAAACAAAACAGTCATAGTTATCAAAATGTTTTTTTGTCCACACCTGTGGAGTAACGGTTAGCGCGTCTACCCGCGAAACCAGGTGGCTCAGGTTCGATTCCCGGTCGGGGCAAGTTACCTGGTTGAGGTTTTTTCCGGAGTTTTACCTCAATCCTATATGAACAAATTCTGGGTAACTTTCGGTGTTGGACCCCAGACTCATTTCACCGGCATTATCACCTTCATCTCATTCAGACGCTAAATAACCTAAAATGCTGATAAAGCGGCGTAAAATAACCTACTAAAATAAAAGAATATACATGTTTTGGTTCTTTATCAGATATTACCTATGGTTATCTAAATAGAAAAAAAATCTCAAATAAATTTGCATTTCTAAGAAATATATAGCATAACGTTAAATAAAGCATTAATTTTTTTTACTTGTGATTGTAGACTTGATCTCAAACATATAAAAACATTCCTACCTTTTAATAAGGGGCTAATAATTAAATAAAGATTGGGGAGCGAATTATTATATACTGAAAGGTAGAGATGATGTTTTAAATACGCTACTTGATTGTTTATACATATATAACAGTTGCCAAAACAGACAAAAATTCAGTCCGGTATAGACAACTGTGGCGATTCAAGGCTGCTTGACGTTCGAGAGTTGATCACTCCCGAAGTCTTGATTCACACACAAGCAGTCAACGACGCAGAGAATACTGTCGTGCGGGTTTTCGGCTTTGCGGGCGCTGTTAGTCTTGCTTTCTCGATCGTTCTTCAACTCTAGCGCTAACCCTCAAGCTAGGTGCATTCTCAAACTAACATAGGCTGACTACACCAAGATTCACTGTGTACTCAAGTATCGAGCAGGCAACCACATTCGTCCCTAGGCCAGCCCCCTCTGTGCGTCGCCAGCCATAAAATGCTGGCGGAATGGAAATATGTTGACGGAATGATGTAAATACCTAATATGAGGAAACGGAAGAACCTCGAGAAAAACCCTAACTGCGACCTTGTTCGCCCATGTATGTTACATATCTTTATGAAGATCTTATAATTTTATTATACTAATGTTATATCGTATATAATGAATAATTTTAAACACCGATATGTAAAGAATAAATTTAAATACTTTTAAAATAATTACAAACTTCATAATAAATGCACGAAAAGCAAGGGATTAGGGCCGCCTCTCAGATATACCCTATTTTTGTTCAATAAATTCTTAATTTGGCAGCGAAGACTTGTGCGATATTCTTAATAATATTATACCAAATCAATTTCATTATTGTTTGAAGATTTAAGACTATTTTTGCAAACTTGTAAAATGTGTGTAATAAATAAGCCAGTGGTTAATAAACTTCTGTTTATTTCTCAAAGCTTAAGTGTTGCGTCGTAATAAAAGCATTTATTTTAGCACGCCATAACCAAATCAAGTAACCATTTAGTTAATCTTGACCTTCAAATTGTTTAGAAATTATATTAATTTGATCTACAGTACGTTAGTTAGTTAATCAATACATTAAAAGCAATATATTTACATACTTCCACTCGGTGATGAGTTTTTGAATAATATTCTGGGGAAAGTCCACAGATAGTAACAATATATTTCTATTACAAAAATAGTAATTAGAACAATAGTAGGTGCCAAATCTAGGAAATCGTGTAGGACCATTTAAAAAAACTACAAATAATGCCCATGGCTTGTCAGCATATTTTTTCATTAATAATCTTCCTCTTATGTAATCGTGAAAACTTTGTAACTAATTCAATAGTTCGAAGCATAAATACACATCAAAAATAACTTTCATACTCCATCGGCAAGTCTATCGTGCTATCAAAAAGGAGTGCGTTATATGACAATAAACATTTTTAATAGCCTCCCTATCGATATAAAAAATAAAACTCAAAACATAAGATTTTTTAGGGTCAAATTAAAGAAGTACCTAATTTCTCACGCCTTCTTTTCTGTAGGTGAATTCATGACATTCAATAACGCTTCATGAAATTGATACTAAAACTTTATGTTGTACTAGTAGACTATATTGTAAACCTCTTCTGTATATATTTCATCTAGATTGTGACTATAAATTATGACTCTATAAAAGTATTAAGTTTTTTTGACTTATTCCATATTGTAGCTGTGAAGCAATGTATGAATACCATGGAATGTTAATAAATACAATACAGTACAATAATACAATACAATACGAGACAATGCTGTCCGGACGGTTCGCAATCAATGCTCTATGTTTCACATGAAGTGTAATATTTTGCTTTCATGCTGTTCTGTCATTTTTCTTTCCCCCATTCTGTGGTAGCAGCTATTGGGTTACGTCCATTTTTGGCTTTCCCCTTCAAAATTCTCTGAAGTTACTTTAGTGGAACGGCAAAAATCACAGTGAGACAAGTGGCCAATAGGCTTGGAGCTCACTTAAACACTTCTTCTCAGCCCCAAGTTCCTTTGCAAGGACGCGTTTTTGCATACCTTTTAAATATTTCTGCACTCACTCACTCACTCACTCACTCACTCACTCACTCACTCACTCACTCACTCACTCACTCACTCACTCACTCACTCACTCACTCACTCATCCATTAAAGAATTAATCCATTCATCAGTTTATTCCTTCGTCCATTCGTTTATTATTTGTACCTCCAGTAAAGACATTATTTGTACCTCCAGTGAAGACCTTATTTTAAAATACGTTAGGTGGTTCTAAACTTATTGTTGTTTAATTTTGTGATGCTTTATTATAGACACACAGTAGATTTGGTGAGGTCCGTAAATTACACGAATATATATTGCTTCACAGTGTGACAATGCTATAGACGCGAAATTGAAAGTTGAAGTCAACCTGGTTGGCGAGTTGGTATAGCGCTGGCCTTCTATGTCCAAGGTTGCGGGTTCGATCCCGGGCCAGGTTGATGGCATTTAAGTTTGTTTAAATGCGACAGGCTCATGTCAGTAGATTAACTGTCATGTAAAAGAACTCCTGCGGGACAAAATTCCGGCATATCCGGCGACGCTGATATAACCTCTGCAGTTGCGAGCGTCGTTAAATAAAACATAACATTTAACACTTGAAAGATGAATACGTAATCGAAAATGATACTTTTATTTTCGAAAAATGATGTTTGTTAGATATCATCTTCATGGCTATTCCGTTCTCACTCACTCACTGACTCACCCATTCACCCATTAAACAATTAATCCATCTATCCAATCATCGTCCATTCGTTCTTTATTTTGTACCTCCAGTCAAGATCTTATTTTAAAATATGTTCCATGGTTCTAAACTTATTGTTGTTTAATTTTGTGACGCTTTATTATAAACACACTGTAGGTTTGGTGAGGTCCGTAAATTACAAGAATATTTTGCTTCATGTTCTCATAATGCTATGGACGCCAAATTGAAAGACGTAATACGTCATCGAAAATTATACATTTATTTTTCGAAAAAAGATGTTTGTTAGACATCATTTTCATGGCTATTCCGTTCTCACTCACTTACAGACTCACTCATTCACCCATTAAACAATTAATCCATCCATCCAATCATCAGTTCATTCCTTCGCCCATTCGTTCATTATTTTGTACCTCCAGTCAAGACCTTGTTTCAAAATATGTTCCGTGGTTCTATACTTATTGTAGTTTAATTTTGTGACGCTTTATTATAGACACACTGTAGATTTGATGAGGTCCGTAAATTACAAGAATATTTTGCTTCACGTTCTGATAATGCTATAGACGCGAAATTGAAAAATGGAATACGTCATCGAAAATGAGGCATTTATTTTCGAAGAATGATGTTTGTTAGACATCATCTTCATGGCTAATTCCTTCTTCTTCTGTTGTTAGCGCTTTGCAGTATGTAGGCTGCAGAAAGTCGGTCAGCTGGATGTGATGATTGGGACCTATTTTACGAGAACAAATACTAAACGATAATGCCTCAGATTACTAGAACGCGCTGCATGGAGGACAATCTGGTCCTGGCGGGCGCAGTGCGAAGCCCGAGCGGGTCTTATTGTCCTCGCTTCAATTCAAAGAACGAAGCCAGGAGTAACGTTTCTTTGTTGCTTTGTTACAGGCGGGGACTCAATTATGGGATGTCGCACTGCAGGATGAAGTACTGGAGACCCGACTGAGTGAGTATTGTCCCATTTATTCCACACCGCCTGCATCTTAAAGGCATTTGTAACAGTAACACCGATGTCCTGAATATCTATTTTCTTAATTTTTTACTGCTTTAACTCTTCGTCCTAACTTCAATCCACAATCCTTTCTGTTCTCTTCTGCATTATTTCCTCGCTTTCTTCTAATTACTGTCTTTTTTTTCGTATCTTTTTTCCTTCTGATTTTTAATTATTTTTCACTTTTCTCGTTTTCTAGTCCCTTCTTTCTCATCCTCTTCATGTGTTTTATTATTTACTTCCCTTACACAAGATGATTCACGAGGAAAGGTAAAAAATTTCGGATGTAAATTCTGAAGTCATTCTGAGTCAAAAAGTTAATATGAATATGGGTGCGTTTTCGAACGGTTACGGAGATATGGCTCATTGATTTCACAAAACTTCTGAGATTCCATTGTACTAACTCGCATTTAGAGACAGATAACGGACAAATTTAAAGTTTATATTCATGTATGCTACATACTTAATATTCTAGACGTCGGGGTCGATGTTTTCGCACATTTTCAAAGGTACCTCCTTCTGCTTCAATGCACTGTTGCGCTCGGGCGTGAATCGAGCTTGTCGCTCGGGAGAGTTACTCGTGGCTGTTCTTTATGCGGCGTGCAGCATCCAAAATACGGTCGATTAGTGCCTCTCTCGTTTCCACCTTCCTTTGCTATACCAAGTATTTCATCCAACCCCATAGACAGTAAATACTCTTCGATATGATACCCTTTTGTTTGGAAAGCGTCGTTCATATTCAGTAACAGCACGCAAGAACTTCCATCGCACAAACCATAAACATGCACAATATCGTTGTATTCTGCAGTTGAACATTTATAAGGCATCTTGAAAAACACAACTTAACACTTCCGATAACTGTACCTGTATAACTACTGTAGTGCCTACTGTATGTAGCTGACTGAACTGTTGTGAACTGATTAGTTGTTAGTGTATTTGTGTTATGTGCTGGTTCTGTGTCATTACATCAGACAAGGGCAGGCGATTGGACATTTATAATGCCCCAACACACGGTTTGTGAGGTGAATGTACTGTTCTTATTTTCATCGCTCACAATGCAGATATTAATGTTACGTCATTCATTGCGATCAATGACCTTGTTTCACGTCTCACGTCAGCAGGATATGGTAACGTCTGATTAACATTGGGGCGATACTTTTACCAAAAAAAAAAAAAATGCATCTGGCTCCGCCATCGTTCGAAAACGGACCTATGTTCATATGAACTTTTTCACTCAAAATGACCTAAGATATCGTATCCTAAATTTTTTACCTTTCCTCCTGAATCACCTGTATAATTATGATGTACCGAAGTACATATGAAATTTCAGTGCAGGAATTCTGCGTTACCATATGATGAAGGATGGATAGAACAAACAAAACTTCTCTCCGGCACCGGAATCCGAACTCGGGTTTTCAGCTCTACTTGCTGACGCTTTATCCACTAAGCCATACCGGATTCCAGTTCGATGCCGGATAGAATCCCCTCAGTTTAAGTTCTATCTCTCAGTTTTCCCTTTGGTGGCCTACCTTCATGTACTGTGTCACAGAATATGTGACAGTGGCACAATGTGTAACGCGCTAGTGATTCAAGACGGCACTCATCCCGTCGGATCCCGGCCACTTAGTCACTCGTAATGAGAGCTCCTCTATACCTAGCGACTTTTCAGAAACTAATTTTATGTTAAATTTTAAAATAACGACACACAAAGTTTTCAGCAAAATGACAGTAATTCTTGTGAATCATTTCCAATTAAATTGACTCGTAAAACTACAAAATATATCATGTCTCGTAACCAGAACATTGTACGAAATGAAAATATGAAAACTGGAACTTTATCCTTTGAAAAGGTAGAAAAGTTCAAATATCTTGGAGCAACAGTAAGAAATATAAATGGCACTAAACGCAGAATAAATATGGGAAATACCTGCTATTATTCGGTTTAGAAGCTTTTGTCATCCAGTCTGCTGTCAAAAAACTTAAAGTTAGAATTTATAAAACAGTTATATTACCAGTTGTTCTGTATGGTTGTGAAACTTGAACTCTCATCTTGAGAGAGGAACAGAGGTTAGGGATGTTTGAGAATAAGGTGCTTGGGGCTAAGAGGGATGAACATTAAACCCAGACGTTTGAGATGGGTAGGGCATGTAGCACATATGGACGAATCCAGAAATGCATATAGAGTGTTAGTTGGGAGTCCGGAGGGAAAAAGACCTTTGGAGAGGCCGAGACGTAGATGGGAGGATAATATTAAAATGGATTTAAGAGAGATAGGATATGATGGTAGGGACTGGATTAATCTTGCTCACGATAAGGAACCGATGGCGTGCTTATGTGAGGACGGCAATGAATCTCTGGGCCCTTTAAAAGCCATTAGTAAGAAGCTAAATACTACAGTAAATATGAAAAATTTCAGTATAGTATCTATTTTAAAAGAATTCTCTTTAGACAGACATATAGATAAGCTGGAAAACTGACAAAGCTTACAGCATGCCGAAAACTTTTCATAGACGCTAAAAAAATGGATTTCTATAAAGTATCAAAATATAGGCCTATTATTCTCGTACCATCACGATATTTCCTGTTTATATTTCACATAATTACAGTATAGAAATCATCTTCGTTGTAATAAAGTAGCAGCACCTGATTTAGTTGAGGAAAAATAAAGATGCTTTGAACAAATAAAATGAATGCCAAATTAGAGATTATGAATGAAAATTTTAGGTCAGGAAGTAAACGAGAGAAGAAGAATGAGGACACAGAAGTAATGAGGAATGGATGGTGTGCAACGGAATAAAGATCAACAAGAACTGACAGAAGAGGATGTAGCAGATAGAACATTTGTGGAAAAATGAAATTAGTTTTATGTGGAAGATAATGTGGGAAATTTCACAGTAAAATATCTGAGCTCACTCACCCTAGGAATGTAAGGAAGCACTTCCTTCAGTGTATTTCGGTAAAAGTGAGATTTCTGTGTCGGATCCTTCATGTTGATGACATCCAAGAACTGGAGGGCGTGGACAGCAGGATCACTGCAACAGAGAATTTGGTAACTCTATTTCAAAATGCATTTCATTAGAGAAATATAAGTTAAACGTGAGAATAAATACCGAAAAAATACAACTAGTAATAAAATAAGCAGACATAGGGCAAACTCAGCTAATTTCATTTTATCACTCAATCATTTAGGCGGACTATTTTTGTTTATATGACGTCATTCCATTTTCGGCCAATGAAGTGTAATAAAATGTTGAAATCCAACCAATCACAGTCATACATCGCGATAATTTCCGCAGCTCGATTTATCACTATCAATTTATCGCATGGTCGTTCTTTTGTTTAGTCAGTGTCGCCAACTGTTTCCACGTAAATCGATGAGCATGAATCCATTGCACTAAATTAAAGTGCAAAATCCTACTTCCACATCTACATCTTCTAATTCCATGTCCATTGTTTTATAACAATTTGTTCATTTAATTAATGTATTAATCAGCTTATTTGTAATTATAGGCCTGCTATAAAATGTTTAAACCAAATTATGATTTCAGCAGATAATGAAAACGTATTTCTGTTATAATAATAAGAGAAAAGCGCAGTACATGTAATTAACATTTTTAAACCTGTATTTCGCTTTTCTCAATTGGCATTACTGAATAACATTCAATTTCTTTATTGAAGTAATCGTTATTCATCTATTTCGACTTCACAATGTCTGAATACGTATTCATAAAGATACAATTATTAACAAATTATTACTAAAATTATTGATTTTCCATCTAAAAAATGTTTTTTGACTCTAATGTTCTTAAAATAAGACAAATTTACTATATTGTATTAATAAAATTCATACATAAAAATCGAAATAATTTTGAATTTTTTTCGCGTAGTTATGAAACAAAAGGTATGAATTCTTTAGGATTGTTTGAACCAAAATGCAACATTGCTACAGTATTTAATGATAGCAGTAATTTAGGCCCAAGAATATATAACAAATTTATATTTAAATATCCTAATCTTGTCAATTCTAATAGTTCTAGTATTAAATTTAAAAAGTTATGTATAGATTTTATAACAATTGAAAAATTGTAAATTTCTATGTTCTTATTGCGTAGTAGACACAAGACAAATTGTATTAGGCCTATATACTTCTTAATTTAAATTCAGGAATCCGCCCCTGAGCACGAGTTCTACTCTTCAGGGGCGAGGTAAAATTTTTCTGTTTATTTATATTTTGTTACAATTATTAGCAAAATAAATAAATAAATAAATAAATAAATAAATAAATAAATAAATAAATAAATAAATAAATAGATAAATTAAATAAATTAAATAAATAAATAAAATAAATGAATGAATAATTAAATAAATAAATAAAAATAACATTTTGTGAGCGGATTTTAGGGATATATTATTCACATTTTATTTTATTCACGGGACAGTCCTAATAAACATATTCGAGGTCTAAGGTTACTATAGATAAAACTTAATAATAATGATTTTACAGTTAGCTACATATAAAAGTCAAGGGAAGAATAATTATTAAAGAGGACAGAAAGAAAATATTCCGTCGATGCTGCTGCCATCTACAAGCAAATGACTTGAAAAAGGCGTCAAATCAGTTAACTTCAGAATATCAGGCATACAAGTTACGAAAAGGAGGACCTTTCTTAATTTCTTAAAAATCTGCTCGGACCCCGGACAAAGGCCTAAAAAGGAGAAAGTGTCCGGACGAAAAAGGACGTATGGTCACCCCACCTAAGAGGCACCACGGTAGAAATATAACAAAACAGTATTGAGACATTATCACATGAATAAACACAATTTCTAAGAACCATGTCCTCTTGCATTACTTATACACATTATATGCACGGACGTATGGGATGAAGTACAGGGCTAAGACGCGACGAAGGAATTCTTAGTTCTCGAAGTCTTGGCAGTTAAAGACTGACGGACGTAAACGCTTCCATCTCAGAAATACTTGTAACTGAGGATAACCCGTGGCACGTATAATTCCGCCCTCCCTTTATGAGGTCCCTTTATTATTTTCTCTGGTTTGCTCGGTCTCTGGGGCGGAATTTCTCCAAGTCGGCGAAGTCGGGGCCTACGCGACGAGGAAGTTAATAAGTTGGTAGAACGGCGTAAGACATTTCGCAATATGGACCCGGCGTCCTGGAAACCGCCTCCATTAGAGCGGCCACAGTGCTGTCCAAAATGTGGCGCATATCCATTCTACGCTAAATTAATAATAATAATAATAATAATAATAATAATAATAAAAAAATAATTATAATAAATAATAATAATCATAATAAATAAAATAATGATAATAATAAATATCGATTACCCAACAAATTTAATTCATACAGATTTTAATGTATTAACTATTGAAATTAATGAATATAGTTTACGAATTTACTACCACAGAAATCAAATAAAACATAAATCTAATCGACCTGAATATCGTACTCGAAGACAAAAATGCACTTTCCCATTAACTGAGCCTAAATGTTATACAAGTGCAGCTCTTAAACATGATGCTAATTTCGGCCCAAGACTTTATATTAAAATTACAAACCATTTTCCAAATTTGAAATATTTTAAAATTGAAGATTTTAAAAAAGAAATTTATAAAATTATTTATGATATATAATATTAACAAATGTATTTGTTTACCTTTTATTTCTGTCGACTATATTCATGCTTTTATTGAATATCACTGGCTTCTGCCTGATTGTCAATTATATTAAATGTGTATTTTTCTCTTTCTTCTTTTTTATTTTCTTCTTGTGTGTTATTTATTTGTTTGAATTAAGTTACTTACTGTATTTAGTGAACAGTCCTTGTAAATTTTATGTTATATTATTGACTAAGGCCACACCGTACACGAGCCTGGCTCCAACGGTAGTGGCTAGAAACATTTTTGTTTTATAATTTTAATTTGTACTCACTAACTAGCTAGCTAGTTAAATAAATAAATTAAAAATAAATAAATTAGATTAAAGATAATTACAATAAATATACAGTCTTAATAAAATAATAATAATAATAATAATAATAATAATAATAATAATAATAATAATAACGATAATAATAATAATAATAACAACAATAATAATAGCAATAATAATAGTAATAATAATAATAATAATAATAATAATAATAATAATAATAATAGAATGGATAAATAATGAAAGATATCGCTTTTATTACCGATACAATATTGCGGTACTACTCTAGGAACAAAGCACAAAATAAAGAGTTCTGAACAGAGGAAATATGGAAAATGGTAAATATTTTTCTGTCAGAGCCGGCATCATACTCTATCCGTGTCAAATTAGTGTCTTTATTAAATATCTGAAAATAAAGAGGAAGTTACATACACAGTAACATCTTTTAAATACGAATGGAAATAAATTATCTGTCAAGAAAATATAGTTTTCTGTTTGGAGACATACTACGAACACATGAAAAATAATACCTAAGAGAAAGTATCTTCTTTAATTATAAGATTGATTTTCTACCTAAACTTGTTATTCATACTGGGGCTACTTTTCACTGTCAGCGGTTAAACTTATCATCAGTTTAACCCTCATCAAACCCTACCTAATCTTGTCAATAACAGTGGGACTACTTGTTGCATGCAGTGGAGCTACTTGTAATAGCAGTGGGGCAACTTGTCGCTGACAGTGGGGCTATTACTAGTCGCTGACAGTGGGGCAATTACTAGTCGCTGGCAGTGGGGCTTTGTGTAACTGACAGTGGGTTAACTTGTCACCGACAGCAGTGCTACCTATCATAGGCGGTGGCACTACTTATCACTGACAGTAGTGCTACCTGTCACAGGCAGAGGGATATTTGTCACCTGCTTGTCACCGACAGTAGTGCTACCTGTCACAGGCGGTGGGGCTACTTATCACTGACAGTAGTGCTAGCTGTCACTGGCAGTGGAGATACTTATCACTAACAATAATGCTATCTATCACAGGCAGAGGGATATTTGTCACCTGCTTGTCACCGACAGTAGTGCTACCTGTCACAGGCAGTGGGACTACTTATCACTGACAGTAGTGCTAGCTGTCACTGGCAGTAGAGCTACTTATCACTAACAATAATGCTATCTATCACAGGCAGAGGGATATTTCTCACCTGCTTCTCACCGACAGCAGTGCTACTTGTCACAGGCGGTGGAGCTACTTATCACTGACAGTAGTGCTAGCTGTCACTGGCAGTGGAGATACTTATCACTAACAATAGTGCTATCTGTCACAGGCAGAGGGATATTTGTTACCTGCTTGTCACTGACAGTAGTGCTACCTGTCACAGGCGGTGGGGCTACTTATCACTGACAGTAGTGCTACCTGTCACTGGCAGTGGAGATACTTATCACTAACAATAGTGCTATCTGTCACAGGCAGAGGGATATTTGTTACCTGCTTGTCACCGACAGTAGTGCTACCTGTCACAGGCGGTGGGGCTACTTATCACTGACAGTAGTGCTACCTGTCACTGGCAGTGGAGATACGTATCACTAACAATAGTGCAGAGGGATATTTGTCACCTGCTTGTCACTGACAGTAGTGCTACCTGTCACTGGCAGTGGGGATACTTGTCACCGACAGTATTGCTATCTGTCACAGGCAGAGGAGCTACTTGTCACCGACAGTAATGCTGCCTGTCACTGGCAGTGGGGCTACTTGTCACCGACAGTATTTCTATCTATCACAGGCAGAGGAGCTACTTGTCACCGACAGTAATGCTACCTGTCACTGGCAGTGGTGCTACTTGTCACCGACAGTATTGCTATCTATCACAGGCAGAGGAGCTACTTGTCACCGACAGTAATGCTACCTGTCACTGGCAGTGGGTCTGCTTGTCACCGACAGTAGTACTACCTGTCACTGGCAGTGGGGCTGCTTGTCACCGACAGTAGTACTACCTGTCACTGGCAGTGGGACTGATTATCACCGACAGTAGTGCTACCTGTCACTGGCAGTGGGACTGCTTGTCACCGATAGTAGTACTACCTGTCACAGGCAGTGGGGCTAGTTGATACCGACAGTATGGCTTATTCAGTGATAAAATCTCATAGGGATCGATCCTCTGTTTATTTGTCAAGTCGGCATCCATGAAGTTGTCAGAGAAAGGGATTTTATAACTTGCCCTATATTATACCATTTCAGAAATTTTACGTGGCAGCGTGCGACATGAAGTGCAGAGTTGGTACCCCTGGCAATCTTACTTCGAAGATTATGAGTTCAACTTAAGTGTCTTCACTGTCTCTGGAGAACGTTTCAACTTTGTGCAACGCCAACTTCGTGGCAGACTACCACTGCCGGGCCTGTTTAGATGGCAGTCATAGTTTGGGACCCAGTTCTCTAATTTCGCAACGTATGCAGCATGAGTGACGTCATGAATAAGGAGTTTGCGCTACCTGCAAGGTCCCTAAATAGCTTTTGCTAAGATTGTTGAGAATTTTAAACAGTTGTAATAATTTGTTCTTAACAATGACAGAATGGACTAAATATACTCTTCTAGACACAAAAAAGAAGCTATGCGCATTACGTCATACCTTTTCTTTCATGAAGGGCTGCAATCAATGACAGTCCCTGCATTGTTTAATTCTCTTATTACCCGTTACCAAGCGCCAATAAATTACTCAGAAAGTATTTATTTAAATAATACATTAAACTGAACTATTAGGGCAGACTCCGCTAATTTCTCTAATGTTTTAGTGCAAAATAAAGTTAAAATAAAAAAAAAATAGGTCTTTTTAAGTAGGTTATTTTACGACGCTGTATCAACATGTGAGGTTATTTAGCGTCTGAACGAAATGAAGGTGATAATGCCGGTGAAATGAGTCCGGGGTCCAGCACCGATAGTTACCCAACATTTGCTCATGTTGGATTGAGGGAAAATCCCGGAAAAATCTCAACCAGGTAACTTGTCCCGACGGGGATTCGAACCCGAGCCACCTGGTTTCGTGGCCAGACGCGCTAACCGTTACTCCACAGGTGTGAACTTCAAATTATTTATAGGAAACACCCACGAACACGAGCTTCCTTAAACGGGTGTGTGCTACATTCATAATATGTACTTATTTTGTATTGTATGTAGCAAAAATACTACATACTTCTTATTAATTTCTCCAATGATAAGAGTAAAAATCAGAATCGTAGGGATAGTAGGTAATGTAATAAAACCGTGATAACATTTAGGGGAAGTCATTTTTTATGAGAAAAATATTCATTTGGGACTAATGTAGTACTGGCCGTTGTGGCTGAGAGGTTAGCGAGTCTAACTCTGAAGCCAACGGGCCCAGGTTCGATTCCCGGTCGGGACGAGTTGCCTGGGTGAGATTTTTTTCGGGGTTTTTCCCTCACTCCTATGGATGCATATCAAGTAACTTTATCAGGCGATTGGAACCCCACTCATCTTCGCCACTTCCTTTCCTCCCTTATCACCCTTTTATTCATCATCCCGTTACTTCTTCTGGTTTTCAGATCGCTCTACAGGCGGCCCTCCGAAGCTGCTGGCTCTCTCGACTGGCGTCCGTGGATTGTATTCAAGTGATGATGGACAGCTTCTGTAACGGAACCCGGGGCAGACCTTCTCGGGGGAGGACTTCCGCCTCTGACCGTTAAGAGAGCCTTGCGGGGGTGTTGCCGAAGCGGGATTGGTATACTTCATTTTATTTCAAGGAGTGCAGTTCGGTGGCTCCTTTGAACACCTACCTACAGATTTATGACTGCCTACACAAACACCTCTGACAATTCCATCCTCTCCCCTCGTCCCGACATTGCACAGTTGCCACAATCCTGGTGACCCTGAAATGAGACAGTGAGACTGACGGGATTCTTGGAATTCAGAAAAGATGCGGCAACTCTGTCTCCACATGGATTTGACGGGAGCCTGTCAATTCTTCTGAACGAGGGTTGTGATTGGCTATTGACAGGAGAAGACAAGATTTCCGTCACAGCAAGGAAGACATTTATTTATAACAACCAATTAGTAGGGGGGCAGTAGGTCTGTCGGCAAAGTCCTTTGTATGAAACTGCACTCCATGAAATAAAATACAGTATACATGGACTCTGTTGGCTGTAGGGACCGGTCGTTAAGGGGCTTTAGTGGTTAGGTCGGTGCGCGTAGAGGATCGGTGGGCACGCAACTCATCCCATATAGGGCGTGTACAATAGACCTCAGGTCGTAGTGCGTGGGATGTTCCCTCCCTCCCTTCTAAGAAGAAAAAATGTGGTATTGGAATTTTTTGTTGTACTGTACCCAAGGAATAAGCTGTTGAATTCTACACTTCCACTCTGCAAAGCTCAAAATAGCCTAAGTCTCGCAGCGCGTTGAATATCATTGCAGTATCAAATAATGACCATAGGCCTACTAGAAATATTGTTTTCTTTCTGTGCATTTGTATTTTGAATGCATATTACCCAATTTATAGTTTAAATGTATATTACCCAATTCATAATGATTATTTCCATGCTTACATGTACTGTGAAAGTCCCTTTTAACACGCTCAATTGGAGGACATTTTGAAGTACATACTTTTATAAATGAGGCTACGGCAGAATGGTCCACTTCTCAGTATCTTACTTACTTACTGGCTTTTAAGGAACCCGGAGGTTCATTCCCGCCCTCACATAAGCCCGCCATTGGTCCCTATCCTAAGCAAGATTAATCCAGTCTCTATCATCATATCCCACCTCTCTCAAATCCATTTTAATATTATCTTCCCACCTACGTCTCGGCCTCCCCAAAGGTCTTTTCCCCTCTGGCCTCCCAACTAACACTCTATATGCATTTCTGGATTCGCTCATACGTGCTACATGCCCCGCCCATCTCAAACGTCTGGATTTAATGTTCCTAATTATGTCAGGTGAAGAATACAATGAGTGCAGTTCTGTGTTGTGTAACTTTATCCATTCTCCTGTAACTTCATCCCTTTTAGCCCCAGATATTTTCCTAAGAACCTTATTCTCAAAAACCCTCAATCTCTGTTCCTCTCTCAAAGAGAGAGTCCAAGTTTCACAGCCATACAGAACAACCGGTAATATAACTGTTTTATAAATCCTAACTTTCAGATTTTTTGACAGCAGACTAGATGCTACTTGTCAGTATCAGATTCACGAATCCCACCCAGATCACGTGTCGGATTTGGATAATCATCATTCAAGTATGACACACATTTTTCATTCACAGATTTATTTTGCACGAAAAATAAAATTTTCGTCCACTCTGTAGATCTAAGAAGGACCCTGATCTAGGCAGAGTTATCGATGATCTCTTTCTTGCCATATTAAGTTGCATTTTTTTTTTGAAAACATATCTTAACAGGCCAATATCTGGGTTAATACTGTAGCTATTTCCGCTTAACAATGTGTTGTGGCAACGTTGTGGAATAAAGAAATAAAGTAATGGAAGTGAAACGCAATATATCTTCGTTGCTGCAGCGTTCAAGAGAGCTAAATATGAAACCACCATTATGGCAATAAGAAAAATGATCTTAACACATTTCTGGGCTCATCCATTAAAATACGTCAGCGAAGTTTCCTATCTTCAAAGATTAACCGCTTGAGGTCTACTTGGTTGCTATAGCGACTGTACGCGTGAGAGACGCGACTGGCATGCCAAGTACAAAGAGACTTAATATTTTATGGGGCGGCGAAGAAACAGTCTTGCCGGCGGTTGGCTGTGCACCCTAGTGTGGCTTCATAGGATAACAATTTTGCCGTGTTGTTCTGTGCGTGAATACCTGGAAAATCTCTTACTAAGGTTAGATTCATCTAGCAACATTTATAAAAGTACTAGTGGCTTGTGCAGCAAATGCTGCTGCAAACTAAATTCGTTAGACGTTCAAATAAAAATTTTTCAGATTTATTTTCAATGAAGAATACTTGTCTTTTTGATAGTTATTTGCTTCCATAATAATGAAACATACTCCCTTTGAACGGATTTTTTTTTAGGCCAAATACTTTTTCTTGAACCTATCCTACTTCAGTTTTTGAGTTTCAACGCGAAAACGCAAGTATCAATGTCAGGACGATAGCAGTAGCTATTTCAGGTCATTGTGGATTGTAGGCAAAAGTTAAAAAAATGTCAGGTTTGCTAAGCTTTCGAACAATAGCATTTTCGTACAGCTGCTGCATGTAGAATTTGAAATGTAGAGCGTAAAATCATTTTATCCTACTAAGAGATCTTGCTGAAATGATCTGGAGACTAAAAAATTTTCTAGGCCTCTTATTTTATCAGTAAGTAATACCTTTTTATCTTTCCTTAGGAACTGTAATTTTTTGCGATCTCTCGAGCCAATACTGAAGACAATGACACATATCAATATCTACACTACACCGCCATTAAGTATATGAAAAAGGCCCAACCCCACTGGGTTAATAAGTATAAAAATATTTGATTTTTAATAACAATATTATTATCTTACTTAAGGTTTGTAGTTATATATAGCAGCCACTCAGTAAATTACAGAAATTAAGATCTAAATTAAGATATTCTCTACATTTACTTACATAACCTCAAAACGTTTCACTTTCATGTCATCAATATAGCATCAATATTATGTACAATTAATGAAAAATAGACGCATCATGATATTAACTATAATAATATTTATTTTCTAATGGTAATAATGTCATCAAACCACCTCAAGTTTTGTAGATTTGAACATCCAATACATAGCTGTACTCAGAAAATTATACTCTGCAGAATCAGTTTATAATAACAAATTGAAGTGATCTCTAAATATGTCGGCATTCCTGCAGGTCATGGCCTTCGTGTAATAGCCTATTGTTTATTGCAATGTGTGCTTTGTTCAGAAATTCAATCGAGTCGGCCGTGATTCAATAAAATTTGTTCTTAAAACTGACAACAGATGGATTTTGGAAAATAGAAAAATTATGTAGGAAAATTGACATTTCTCTGAAAACTACTATTTTTCCGAAAAACTTTGGATGCCAGGCATGAAAATGAGGGGTCACTCATTAAAATCTGTTTAGCCGTTTTCCCGTAATTTCCATTACCATTTCAAATTATAGATAGATAGATAGATAGATAGATAGATAGATAGATAGATAGATAGATAGATAGATAGATAGATAGATAGATAGATAGATAGATAGATAGATAGATAGATAGATAGATAGATAGATAGATAGATAGATAGATAGATAGATAGATAGATAGATAGATAGATAGATAGATAGATAGATAGATTAGATAGATAGATTAGATAGATATATAGATAGATAGATTAGATAGATAGATAGATAGATAGATAGATAGATAGATAGATAGATAGATAGATAGATAGATAGATAGATAGATAGATAGATAGATAGATAGATAGATAGATAGATAGATAGATAGATAGATAGATAGATAGATAGATAGATAGATAGATAGATAGATAGATAGATAGATAGATAGATAGATAGATAGATAGATAGATAGATAGATAGATAGATAGATAGATAGATAGATAGATAGATAGATAGATAGATAGATAGATAGATAGATAGATAGATAGATAGATAGATAGATAGATAGATAGATAGATAGATAGATAGATAGATAGATAGATAGATAGATAGATAGATAGATAGATAGATAGATAGATAGATAGATAGATAGATAGATAGATAGATAGATAGATAGATAGATAGATAGATAGATAGATAGATAGAGGCTACTCCAAAATCTTCTACAATTGAGCGTGTTTATAGGGACTTGCACAGTATGTGTAACCATGGATATAGTCATTATGAATTGGGTAATAGGTCTATGTATTTTAACTATAAATTGAGCACGCTGCTTCAGACACACCGACATAGTGCTGGTACACGCCGTCATGTTTCAGGCTATAACTCAGAGCTCTCTACTGGCAGAGATACGAAACTTGTGTCACTCAAAGAAGAAAGTTCACTGAATACAATGTACTATCTCTAATATATTTTAGTATATTCACAGCGACAAAATAATATGACGCATTACTTTTCAGCATACCCTCGTACATGTTCGAATAACGGAAGTTGTATTGTTTTACATACTACCTAAGAAAATTCTTAAATGTGTATAGCCTATATTTCACACATCTCCAAACAAATTCTGTTAGGGAGCTCAAATTTTGTGTCGGGTCTCAGAACTCCAGTATCTACATTAAAAGTAGACAATTATTACGTTATATGTCGCCGGAGTAGCTCTAGCGGTAGGGCATTCATTTTCTGATTCGAAGGTGCGCTCTAACGTAGGTTCGATCCCAGCTGGGCTGATTACCTTGACTGCTTTCTTTCGAGGTTCTCCACAGCTATAAGACGAATATCAGGTAATTCTATGGCAAATCCTCAACCTCAGCCCGCAGTGCTTTGTATTTTGTAAGGTTTTATCCCCTCAAGCCATTAAGAGCAAATGCTGGGTAACTTTCGGCGCTGGACACTACACTCATTTCGCTGGCATTATCACCTTCATATCATTCAGACGCTAGATAATCACAGCAGTTGATAAAGCGTCATAAAATAACCCACTAAAAATATTTTTTCACATACTTACATGTAACAGTGAGTACAAAAGAACTATGGAGATAGTATTCAGACGAATCCATAAGTTACAAATCGAAGAATCGACCTACATTTTTTATCGAGGCACCTGAGGTATCGCCGCTACATGTCAGTATTATTCAGATGTGAGCACAAAAAACGGCACAAGCGAAACAAAACAGCAGCAGTTGCGAGATGGCAGCACATCTGCGCAAGTATGTCATGGATGGAAAAATATCGAATACCGAATCGGTCTAGATGTCTAGATTGTTGTCAAGGAGACAAATGTGCAACAGGTTGACGACTTGATCGGAGCAGACAGGATGAAGGGGACGATATGCTAGCCCGGATAGTCACATGTTATGAGTCATTACCAGCACGAAAGAAAGCGTGTATCAATGCTCGGATCGTCGCCAATAGTACACTCGTGCAGAGGTGACGCCATCTTGCTACTTCTGCTTCTTTGTTTCTTTTTAGCACACATCGGTAATACTATACTACCATCTAACGGTGTTAGCTTTAGGCGCGTCAATAAAAATATACATCGCTACGGATATTTCAATTTTAAACTTACTGATCTGCCTCACAGTTCGATATAACATGGGAAACCGAAGTATTCGTGGAAAGATTCGGTTTAGGTGTTAGGTTTATTATAGGATATGCCTTGAATGAAATCATCATCTTTTTTGGGGGGAAGATGTCAGCCAACTGAGCCACGGATGAATCTTTTGTCTGGCGAAACAGAACAGAATTGTCGGATGTTTGAAATTATGAAAGTTTTCTTACTCCGCGATGTTTGTAGACAACAGCGGAAAGCATTTAATATTATTTACAGATAAAAGAATAGAAGATTTAATTAACGCAGCAATAACAGAAGGGACCGACGTGATGCTGTGTTGGAAGAGTTCGTCCTCGGAAAATTTCTTTTATGAGAAATGTTCTCACGGAACAGAGAATATGAGAAAAACAAAGGAAAGCGAGGATAAAGAAGACAGTAAATGAATAAATACATACGAAATTAAAATAAATTTTAATGTAATGAAGTGTGGAAGATAAAGATAAAGGACAAAAGAATAGAGTTATAACGTACTCGTAATGAAGATGAATAGGAAACGAGTTGAAGTAGAGAAATGAACAACTGAGTGTAAATGCAAGCTGAAGAAAGCAAAGAAAGTATAATTATAAATTAACACGAAACAACGAGTTAAGTAAGACTAAATTAAGGTGAATAAACACAGAAAAGTAGAGATAAAGAATGTAAGAGAAATGATATCAGCACACATCTAATTCAATAGCAGGTATATTCATAGTGTTCTGTCCGAGGGCAGGTCTTTCACTGCAAACCCAGCATTCTCCAGTCTTTCCTATTTTCTGCCTTTCTCTTTGTCACCTCATATGATCCATATATCTTAATATCGTTTATCATCTGATATCTCCTTCTGCCCTGAACTCTTCTGCCGTTCACCGTTCCTTCCAGTGCACCCTTCATAAGGCAGTTTCTTCTCAACCAGTGACCCAGCTAATTCCTTTTCGTCTTTGTGATCAGTTTCAGCTTCATTCTTTCTTCACCCACTCAGTTGATTGTATATTTGTAATATTCTTTTACCTTTAAAACTAAAGAAACAAGTATTTTGTGCGAGATCGTGCGTATTTGCTTGCTTTCCGCACACAACCAATACGTGGTAAGTATGAAATACTACATTCAGTATTGCCAACGTAACACACATAACAATTTCCTTATTCTTACCGCTTAAGCGTCATATTCATTTACTGCTTCAGGCTTTTAACATATTATTTTTAAAGACGTTCAATATAGTAATAATTATAAATTGGAAGCTTACCACTGCAATTTCACCTAAATTGCACTGTTAATTATTGTTTTTAAATATTTGCAAAAATTAAGTTAACCCTACAACACCACAAAAGTTACTGCATTTATAATGCAAGTAACATTAAGGAAGCCGTGAAAAAATCAACAAGATTCCAGATGCCGATGTTATTACTACAATATGTTATATAAATAATATTGTTAAAATATTAAAATGAAAAATAAATCATTACATAACCTTACCGTTTGTTTTAAGTTCGCATTTATAGACTGGGGAAAAAAAAAGACAGACGTATATCACGGCCTGCTGGAGTATAGTAAACACAGAAAACATTTTATAGGAACAATATTGTAGATAGATATATTTGTTTTCCAAAGTTGCCGTCATTGAACAGAAACCAAGATGGAGATTTCATTGCAACTAATTAGAAATTCCTCTTTCAGGTATGTAATAAACGATCTTCGCACAAAATAATGTACGATACACGACCGGTATGTTTGTTTTCATGTTCTCGGAAATTAAAAAAGCTCAACTACGTTTCGCTTTTTCAATCTTTTCCTCGAACATGAAAACGTCAACATACCGCTCTTGTAACGCATATTACTATTACAAACAACTTCAAAATTGTATCACTCTGAAAATATTAAGACTAGGACCTATGTTTATATGACATTTTTTTCTTAAAATGACTTCAGAAATATTCTCCGTAAGTGGCGGTAACTCCACGTGAATCAGCCTGTATGTTGCCGTTTTATAACATAGGAATGACTAATCTGAGATATATACAGAGTGATTCAGACCACCCGTAACAGTAATTTATTTCGGAAACTAGTGCATGGAAATTTTCGAGACAAAAATATTTATAACTAACCACATGTGAACTTTCACTAGAACTTGATTTCATCAATCAACCAGGAAGTAAGCTTCCGCTTTCTATACTATACTCTGTAGAGTTTTAATTTTAAAAGTTTAGCAGCAGTAAAGACTGATGTTTTGAAACACTAACTTCCTGTGAAACACGTCTTAGAGATTTATTAGGAGAGCGTGTAAATGATGCACTGATTTCATCAATTTTTTCTGCCGTCAATACTGTTCGTTTTCGCTTAGGAATTGTAGCATTTATCAACCCTGTTGTCCTTCATTTGTTAACAAGACGTCTAACAGTTTCTCTACCCTGAATTGGAGCACCCGGATATTTCACTTCAAATTGCCTACGCACCTCTCTACATGACTCTGGTTTCACATATGCATCATACATAAAAACTCTTTGTTCAAGCGTGAATTTTGCGTTTTGCATTGCTAACAAATTTTACATACACGCTGAATATTTAAGCAACTGTGTCAAGAAACTGCACTGTACGTATTAAATACTGCAACATCTGGCTCACAACTGATAACTTGTCGACCTTGATGTCCTTGATTGTCGAGCGTGTCTCAACAACTGCGCGCACAAAGCGGCGTATCAGTACATGCCGCTTTCCTGGCCTCACCCGTAGGCGAACGCTCTGTAGTTTGTAGCCTTATACTGTATAAAATTATATTTAAGTGCTTGACGTAAGGAAAATGAAAATCCGTTAATACATCAGACAGTTGCTTCACTTCCCCTTCGGGTATTCGCCTCCTTCAATAGGTGCTATGCACGTTGCAGGTAACACAATGGCTCGGCGCACGATTACATTTTCTCCACCGCTGCTCTAGAATATACCATTAGGAAAGTTCAGGATAACAGAGAGGGTTTGGAATTGAACGGGTTACATCAGATGCTTGTTTGTGCGGATGAAGTGAATATGTTAGAAGTAAATCCACAAACTATTAGGGAAAATGCGGGAATTTTACTTGAAGCAAGTAAAAAGATGGGTTTGGAAGTAAATATTGAAAAAACAAAGTACAGAAGAAGCTCTAAGTTCGACAGAAATCAAGTTCGACTGCTTACGTAGGAGAATTAGACACGCCCTATATGGGCACTAAGAAATGGGTTTGCCATTTGAAAGGTAATTGGTTCTGCGTCCTGTAGTGATACTTTTGTTAAAGGAAAACATAATATTTTATTTATTAGGACATCCATATTTAATCAATGATTTTAAATTAATGAACTCTTCTTTTTCTATTTGAGAATTGTGCCGTTTGTGAGACGGAACTGTCGAAACCCACTGTGGTAGTAGGAGCGCATACACAAGTCTCGGGGCGGGCAGGAAATGCAAGTACAGTACTCTATTCGTTGATGGATAACCAATAAGAATTTGTATTCATTTCACCTGCCACACTCACTATCCTTATTGGATTGAACTTTCAATTCTATTCAGTCGAGCTTATGAGAGTCCACTGTATATATAATTATGTGATCAGGGCGTGGTGTCAACGCTCTTCAACGGCTGGGTATGCATTATCTACTCAAGGTCGTAAGCTACTCAATTTTTCAAGTTCTAATTTCGTAATCTTACAGTTGGTATGATGAGCTAATTTTATTTATCTGCTTTGGAGATCTAAGAATTTTCTCGGTTTGGAGGGAGGTTTCCACATGACCTCGTTAACAGTTCCCTCGTTAGCACTTTAGCACTCCACTTTTTAGTTCTTCAGAAAAAGAAAAGAAAGCTAAAATGAGTTACAAACCGGGGTCTTCTAACCAGCATCACAAAAACTTCTTCATAAAAGAACTAAACTTCACGTCAGATTAAAACAACCCGCCAATAAAAACCTCCACAACGATATACAGAGGCAAAGCAGCACGCCATTGCAGATTATGATAATGAAAGGAGAGCGGGACTAGGGATGCGAACAAATTCAAAGATACGGAAATAAAACGAGGGTACATCGATCCATCTTTGTTAGCCCAGATACCGCTCTCACAAGAATTACGTATTCTAAGAGAGTGGCTACGTAATCAGAAGAAAGTTCACAAAGCATCGTTATGATACTAAATGTCATTCTCCAGAGAAACTGTTTCCATAGATGATGGGATGCACAAACTGTGGGTGAAGAGAAGAATGCAGGTTAAGAAATATGTTTCAAAAATTAAGGATAGGCCTACACAGAGATGAACATTCAATTTTCTAAATTACTCAACTAGAGACCTGAAAATTCGTTCAGTTACCATGCTGTACGCCTATATAAATAGTATTTGTACGAAGTTTTGTCTAATTTAGTTGAGAAATGTACCAGTTTCTCTGCGTAATTGGCTGTTAAGGACAAACCAAGAAATCCTGAGTGAAATGTACAACGATGTGTCCCAAGCAAACGGTACCAGTAACTTTCGTCCCATTTTTTTGTCCCAGAGATGCTTAGTCCCTTCATTTTATGTCCTAATTTTTAGTCCCAAACGCCTGTATGTCTCAAGCTGAAGTTAAGGTAATTTGTACATTTATGAAATTCTGATAAAAACAAATACATTACAAATGACTTAAAAGTGTACTAGCTTTATTACATTCAAGTGCATTTAATTGTGTATTCTTAGTGTATTGTGTATATAATTGTATTGTGTATTGTATAATTGTATTGTGTATTGTTAATTTTATTGTGTATTGTTTATGATTTTATTGTTTATTATTTATCATTTTATTTTGTATTGTTTATATCGTGTATACCACTGCCACCGGGTGCTTGCCCACTTGCAGTGTAAATAAATACATACAATATATCAGAATAAATGAATCGCTCCTTACAGAAAGGGCTTCTTCAGTCACAAAATTTTGCAAAAACGAGATCACGATGGAACTCATATCTTTATAGGTGGCTCCATTGGCCTGTGCAGAAAGGTATTCAGTTCAATGTTTGGAAAGCTAGAAGCGGTCCACACCTGTGGAGTAACGGCTAGCGCGTCTGGCCGCAAAACCAGGTGGCCCGGGTTCGATTCGTGGTCGGGACAAGTTACCTGCTTGAGGTTTTTTCCGAGGTTTTCCCTCAATCTAATATAACGAAATGCTAGGTAACTTTCGGTGCTGGACCCCGGACTCATTTCACCGGCATTATCACCTTCATCTCATTCAGACGCTAAATAACCTAAGATGTTGATAAAGCGTCGTAAAATAATCTACTAAAAAGAAGATAGAAGCTGAAGCGTCAGGCTCAGAGTTCTATGCAGAAAGGAATATAATGTAAAGAATGTTTTTCTTAGTTTTCTCAAAACTAGGTGTAATGGACTGAAGCCCTTTCTGCATGGGGCTATTCAAGTGTCCTGAAATAGCATGTCCCAAAGCGTGTAAGTACTCTGTAATTTAACCATTATTCTTATAGTACTCATTATAACGATTTAAAGCTCTTTGGTTCTGACGATCTACGGCTACATGTATTTTTCTACTCTTCCTTGGAGATACACCGACTTCAACACGTAGGAGTTCTCTGGCCAATTAGGGCTGGGGACGGAGCGGTTCGGTTCGGAGCAGTTAATGTGACGTCATTACTCGGTTAAACCGAGTACAGTACCGAGTACAAATTTGTGGCGGCAGATTTAAAATTGAGATAGAGTGAGTCGATTTTAGAACGTACTTTGAAAGTGAAACCAAGCATGTTTTAAAAGCGTTGTAATAAAGCGCTTTCGCTTTGCTAATTGACGAGAAAAAAGTGCTTCTCTTCATTGAAAAATGGCGGTTGCAAATTTCATTTGCGTGATTACAACTATTTGCGGATTTATTTTGTATGAAAGGCCTATTTACCTTTCAGTATTGTTATATATGACAGACGAAATAAAATTGATAAAATAATTTATAATACTATTATTATTATTATTATTATTATTATTATTATTATTATTATTATTATTATTATGTACAGTAATATGTTCAGACTGTCAGTGTTCATTAGGCTCACTTGACAGGTCATATAATAGGATGAACTCCTCTTCAATACTAGAGGCCTTTCAGCCCGCCTTGGGGATAAGAAAATAATTTGTCCTGCAGCAGAAAATATTTAAATACAAGAGTACATACGTTGTTGTCTCCTAGAATTAAGTAAAACACGTGAACTCTGTTTGAACGTTTGAACTGACCGGTAACGGCTACGGTTAACCGAGTAACTTCGGTGCCCCGCTGCCAAGCATATAAACCGATAGAACCGAGTAACTTAACAGTTCTACTCGCTCCGTCCCCAGCTCTATGGCCAATACAGATGCCTGCTTTTGTAACTTATCTAGGAACTCAATTGATGGATGCGGTTTTCCCATGATTTGATTTATTTTGTTTGTCCTACCTTCTACGGGGTTTGTCGTTCTGATAAGTCCGACCACAGCACGTTCATAAAAGTTCCAAAATATAATTGGGAACAGTTGTGGTCGATAACCCCTACCTCTACGCCTTAATTCACTAGATTTATTACAGAGAAGAATAATTAAAATACTGTATATAAAAAAATCACAGACAAGAAATTTGGGACTAAAGATTTGGGATAAAAGTGTCTCGCTTTGGTCCCAGTTCCATAGTACGAATATTAATTTGGTACGAAAATTGTTTATGAAAAAATAATTCCTGAAACTTTAGTGACATGGGACAAACAGCTCGGGACGAAAAGTCATACCACAGTTGAGTAAGATTCATAGGACTTTATTTTGAAATGATTGGATTCGTTTGATTTCAGCTATTGCAACTCTGATCCAGAGAGGACAGGTGTAAAACATTTGAGGTCGTAATAGATATCTCTAGAGTAGCATTCAATTTCGTAGCTTTAGAGATGATTTCTTGTTGAGAAGCGGATATAATTTAGCGAGTCTTGAGTATGTCAATTTAAGTTTGTTTTTGATAATAATTATTATGTTTTCATGACAGACGCCATCTAAGTGCACTTGGTTTCTATGGTATTACATTCTTTGCAAGATTTATACATGTAGTCCACACCTGTGGAGTAACGATCAGCGCGTCTTGGCCGCGAAACCAGGTGGCCCGGGTTCGAATCCCGGTCGGGGCAAGTTACCTGGTTGAGGTTTTTTCCGGGGTTTTCCCCTCAACCCAATACGAGCAAATGCTGGGTAACTTTCGGTGCTGGCCCCGGACTCATTTCACCGGCATTATCACCTTCATCTCATTCAGACGCTAAATAACCTAGATGTTGATACAGCGTCGTAAAATAACCCAATAAATTAAATTTATATATGTAGCATTAAGAGGACAACACAAAGTAAATATAATTGCTTTCTCATTTGTTGTAGTTCAGTGTGATGCGCCAACTTTTAAGCCAAGGGCATAATTATGATGTTTAATGTTTTTTTAAGTGATTTGAGACTATGTTAATGTTTAATGGATGCATAAATAGCTGTATCGTGTGCATTCATAGCAATTTGTGGAGTTGGTGTTGCAGAGATATCTGAAGTATATACGCTGAACAAAATCGGACCTAAGATAGAGCCTTGAGGGACGCCAGCATTAATGGGTCTAAGAAGGGAGTGAGTTCAGTCCACTGACTGAGAATGTGTGATTTGACAAGAAACTAGTGTTATGTTGCATTGGTAGTCTGGAACGTCAGATCTGTGTAATATGTAAAGGCTATTCCATATGAAATCGATCAGTAAAAAAACCTCGCATTTTTTATACTCTAATTTTTTCCCTATTTATACAAGGTGCTGAGGAGAGTGCATTTGCAAAAATATACTATCGAAAGTCAAACGGTTTTCGTATTGTTGAGCGACAAATTTAGCGTATTTTAGAAAAACAAGCCTCTTTCAGCGCTCAGAACTCTGGAACCGTTTACTGCAGAACACTGAACGAGAGCTCATCTTGAAGCTGACATTTGGTAGGTTGTGATAAGAAGTAATCATTATTTTTATTGTATACAGAGAGAGAGATAATCTGATTTTACTTACTTTTAGGCTTTTTGCCAATTTGTAAAAATGTAAAAAAATATTGAGAAAAAACCTTGCATTATTAAGAGGGATTCGGCATTGTTTGCTTAGTGTCACGGCAATAAGTTTAGAGGGTATTAAATAAATTATTTTCATATGCTTGGACTTGAACGGCGTAGTACTGCTCGCACTGGCCGAGAGATGAAGATAAGCGAGTGTTGGGCGTCATTTTACTCTCGTGTTTATGAAAACCTGTGATAAAGCTAGCCCAGCTATGCGCTACTAGACGAAACATCACGTGTTTGTCTCCTGGCCTTGCTTGTCTCGGCTAGATCCCTCCTCACAGTCAGCTGGTTAGCTCACGCGCATACTATTTATTTTCATTATTTGATATTTTCAATACTTTCTTATCAACGGTGCACCAGTAAAAAATATGTGTTTATTTGTACTTTCAATGCGGAATCTAACTATATATATTTTAAAAATATTTTTTCGTGGACAAAGGTGTCTTAATGAAGAAAAATCTGAATCTCTCCATATCCATAAAAAATAAGAAAAACTGTTTACATGTCCATATAAACTTTAACTTTTCAGCATCAAAATAAACCATGATTTTGATCATTGGGTGAAAGGGTTTCGGAGCCACAACAGTTTAAATTTGCTAATTTTATGAAAATACGATAAATTTAAATATTTTTAATTTAAAAAATATGAAGTTCTGATGCCTCAAACTTTGCACAAAGCACTGTATCACAGTTGTCTACGGACAGAAAAAGTTTCATTGTATTTAAAAATTACAAGGTCAATTTTCTCTATATTTCGGTCGATTTGAGATGGAATAGCCCGTACAACTAACATCTTTAAGTCCGAAGGATGTAATCGCTGCCAAATTTTTGTGCCAACAGAAAGTTGACGGAATACCATTGAATAATGGACTTTATTTCGAAAAATGGTGGCCAAGGGGTAGTATGTGGTCTCCAGGGAGTATAGGTTACTGACAGCTCTACCTCAATCAAAAGCTCCAGAAATGCCATTTATTCCTACCAAATCCGGTATATGCACTTCCTCGCAGTGACCCCTGGGTAACGCTAAGCATGTAAGGGCGAAAAAAGCGAGTTCCCGACGCTCTATTCGGGACCAGTCAGTTAAGGGAGAAAACCCCGACAGAAAAACATCGTCCGCGCAGGATAGCTGTGTGGTTGGGCGTGGTGGTTGGCGGCCCCAACCCGGAAAAACCCTTTGCTCAGAACCAAACAGAAAATTTAGCCGGACATTCCAATATATGGTGACCTGGAAAAAAGAATTGGTGGATTGTAGCCAGAGATGACAAATGGCGAAAGATCCTGAAAGAAGTCGAGGCTCAAACTCGGACTGTAGTGCTACCGATGACGATGATGATGATGATGATTTCGAAGAACAGATTTTGTCTTTGAAATAGTGGCATAATTTGGAGACAGTAAATCTCAAGATATTATTGATAATCTCAAGTTTTTCCACTATCACCTTTCAAAACTCGTACTATTTCCGATCTTTATTAATTCGTAACCTACGTATTCGGGTTACAACAGCTTCTTGTCTATGCGGATGACGTAAATATGCTAGGAGAAAATCCACAAACGATTAGGGAAAACGTGGAAATTCTAGTTGAAGCAAGTAAAGCGATAGGGTTGGAAGTAAATCCCGAAAAGACTAAGTATATGATTATGTCTCGTGACCAGAATATTGTACGAAATGGAACTATAAAAATTGGAGATTTATCTTTCGAAGAGGTGGAAAAATTCAAATATCTTGGAGCAACAGTAACAAATATAAATTTAGTTTTTTTTTAATTTTGTTATATATTTATTTATTCTGATGTAGTTAAGGCCATCAGGGAGGAAATTAAACGCAGAATAAATATGGGAAATGCGTGTTATTATTCGGTTGAGAAGCTTTTGTCATCTAGTCTTCTGTCAAAAAATCTGAAAGTTAGAATTTATAAAACAGTTATATTACCGGTTGTTCTGTGTGGTTGTGAAACTTGGACTCTCACTTTGAGAGAGGAATAGAGATTAAGGGTGTTTGAGATAAGGTGCTTAGGAAAATATTTGGGGCTAAGAGGGATGAAGTTACAGGAGAATGGAGAAAGTTACACAACGCAGAGCTGCACGCATTGCATTCTTCACCTGACATAATTAAGAACATAAAATCCAGACGTTTGAGACGGGCAGGGCATGTAGCACGTACGGGCGAATCCAGAAATGCATATAGAGTGTTAGTTGGGAGACCGGAGGGAAAAAAAACCTTTGGGGAGGTCGAGACGTAGGTGGGAAGATAATATTAAAATGGATTTGAGGGAGGTGGGATATGATGGTAGAGACTGGATTAAACTTGCTCAGGATAGGGACCAATGGCGGGCTTATGTGAGGGCGGCAATGAACCTCCGGGTTCCTTAAAAGCCAGTAAGTAAGTAAGGAAGTAAGTAAGTAAGTAACCTACGTATTCAGTTGTTAGAGTTACGCTGCTACTGCAACAAATGAACCACGATCAATGTGAGAATGCACATTTTCTATTGATTCGGGAACTGCGATGTTTGAGTCTTGAGGACTGGAGTTCGCTTTCTGAACAGCTGTTGCCTCAGCCAGCCCATTAGTCAGGCTGACCGACCGTGTGTATGCAAGTTGGCACAGATAGCTCGCTCGGTTGCTGAGGTTAGTAACTTGAAATGGTGCGTGGCGGGCGACCAGAGTTTGCAGAGCAGGGGCAGCGCTCTATCATAAGTCTGCAGCGAACGTGCTCAACTGAATCCGAATTTCACATTACAAGGTTCGAAGGTTTACTAGAACCTTCCACACTTGTTTTCTCATAGATTGACTCCTTCAATATTTTTAGTCTTTTTCGCGTCCTCTCTTTTATTTATTTCTTTTCTTCCTTTACGTTCTTTGCTTCAACCATTTTGCCTCTCATATGCAATACTTATTTTTTTTTTCTGTAAGAATTTTATTTTTTCTCCCACTGTCTGTATTAGGAGGTGGAATGGAATTGGATTTTTTGCGGAAAATTATGAACTTTTTTTCCAATAAATTTTTATTTTCCCTCTTTAAAATGGCATATCATGTAAGACTATTAAAAATTGTGCCCATTTTAATTTTTCGATTTCTTGAGAAGAAGTATATGAATCTTAATTTTAACGCCAATTTTCAAGAAATTTGCGGATTTTAGGAGGAAAATTATGAAGTTTTTTTCAATCATTTTTTTTATTTTCCCTCTCTAGATGGTAAATCACATTTGACTATAGAAATTTGTGTTTAATTTGTAGATTTTCTGAGAAGTATATGAATATTAATTTTAACACCAATTTTCAAGAAATTTGCGGATTTTAGGAGGAAAATTATGAAGTTTTTTTCAATCTTTTTTTTATTTTCCCTCTCTAGATGGTAAATCACATTTGACTATAGAAATTTGTGTTTAATTTGTAGATTTTCTGAGAAGTATATGAATCTTAATTTTAACGCCAATTTTCAAGAAATTTACGGATTTTAGGAGGAAAATTATGAAGTTTTTTCAATCTTTTTTTTTATTTTCCCTCTCTAGATGCTAAATCACATTTGACTATAGAAATTTGTGTTTAATTTGTAGATTTTCTGAGAAGTATATGAATCTTAATTTTAACGCCAATTTTCAAGAAATTTACGGATTTTAGGAGGAAAATTATGAAGTTTTTTCAATCAATTTTTTTATTTTCCGTCTCTAGATAGTAAATCACATTTGACTATAGAAATTTGTGTTTAATTTGTAGATTTTCTGAGAAGTATATGAATCTTAATTTTATCGCCAATTATCAAGAAATTTGCGGATTTTAGGCGGAAAATTATGAAGTTTTTTTTTTTCAATCTTTTTTTTTTTTTTTTTTAATTTTTCCTCTCTAGATGGTAAATCACACTTGACTTTAGAAATTTGTGTTTAATTTGTAGATTTTCTGAGAAGTATATGAATCCCAATTTTATAACCAATTTTCAAGAAACTTATAGATTTTAGGCGGAAAGTTATGAAGTTTTTCCAATCAATTTTTTTTATTTTCCCTCTCTAAAATGGCAAATCACATATGACTATAGAAATTTGTGTTTAATTTTTAGATTTTCTGAGAAGAAGTATATGAATCTTAATTTTAAAGCCCATTTTCAAGGAATTTGGGGATTTTTGGCGGAAAATTATGATTTTTTTTCCAATCAATTCCTGGACTTTCTCTTGTTTAATTTTCCATCACATATGACTATAATAAAATTCTGTCCATTTTAATTTTTAGATTTTGTGAGAAGAGATATTATATGATCTTAATTTTGAAGCCCATTTTCAAGAAATTTATGGATTTTAGGTGGAAAATTATGAATGTCTTTCTAATCTATTTTTAATTTTCTTCTTTAAAATGGCGATATGACTAGACCTGTACTAAAATCGTGTCAATTTTAATTTTTAGATTTTCTGAGAAGAGTTATAATACTAAATCTTAAGTATAACGCTCATTTGCTGATTTTGGGCTGAAAATTATGATTTTTTCCAATCTATTCTTTGATTTTCTGTCTTTTAAACAGTATATCATACATGACAATACTAAAGTTGTGGCCATTTTAATTTTTAGATTTTCTGAGAAGAGGTATATTAATCTTAATTTTAATCCCTATTTTCCAAAAAATTTACGGATTCTGGACGGAAAATTATGAATTTCTTTCCAATCTATTTTTTAAATTTTTTTCTCTTTAAAACAGCATACCAGATATGCCTAGATCTATACTAAAGTTGTGTCCATTTCAGTTTTTAGATATTCTGAGAAGAGGTACTCGTATATACTAAATCTCAAGTATATCGCTCATTTAACGAAAATTTACGGTTTTTAGGCGGTACCGATAAGTTATGAACTTTTTTTCCAATATATATTTTTATTTTTCTTCTTTAAAATGATAGGACTATATCACATATGATTATAGTAAAATTAAATCCGAGTTAATTATTCGTTTTTTTTTTTAGGAATAGAGACAGTATATGTGTTTACAAGTTTTATTTTAATGCTAATTTTCCTAAATTTAGTTTTTCAATACAAAGGGAATCTTTTCTCAGTTTGGGTATTTAATCTAGAAAGCTGAAATTTTCAGGACTTATTTGGATGTTTAAAATATACTCAAATCAATGTTTTTGACATTTTCTAAATTTTGGAGATCTTACAGGAAGCTATGAACGTGTTAACCGACATACCTATCACCGATCACTCGAACATTCCTCTCAAAGTATCATTTATTAGAACCGTTACACTGAATTTAACATTGAAATTTATAAATTGAAGTTCAAATATTATTTCACCATTGATAGTCATTGTGACAATTTATTGTATGCTTCACACTCTTGACTATAAGTGAAGGGTACGTATTACAAGAGTAAATCACAGCAAATATTTTTTTTCCGAGAATACGGGCGCGGTTCCAAATTTTGAAATATCCAAATAAAAGGGCAAGGTAAGTGTAGTAGGATTATGTTAAGAATCAAACATCAATAAACGATTAAACATGATGCTACTTAAAATGACAGAGTATGTGAATGTGCTACTTAAAAGGACAGTATATGTGGTAGCATCATGCTTGTCGTGTTCATTACGGTAGGTGGAAAAGCATTAATACACAAATATCCACCCTAAAAAC
>NC_091130.1:27070358-27077858 GCF_040183065.1 Periplaneta americana
ACGAAATATTAATTCAACATTAGTAGAACCTAAATGTCTCACATCTGCTGGTCTAAAGCACAGCATAAATTTTGGCCCTCGGTTGTACAATGCTTTAACTAAATTACACCCAGAACTTCTAACATGTAACCCACTAACATATAACAAGAAAATTAGAAACGTGTTAATATCTTCAATTTGATTAAATAAATTTATAGCATATGTGTTTGAATTAATTAACCTATATTATATCTGTATTCTATAATTTTGAAATATATATTAGTCCTACTTTTCACGTGCGATATTATTCTTCTCTAGTGTTAATATTATATTATATAATTCCATTGCCGTTGTAATTATATTTTAGTTCCTATTTTATTTTACTTATTTATTTTTATTATTATTATTATTATTATTATTATTATTATTATTATTATTATTATTATTATTATTATTTTGTGGCGGCCGGGTAGCTCAGTTGGTAGAGTAGCTGGCTACGGACTGGAAGGTCCGGGGTTCGATACCAGGTGGTGACAGGATTTTTTCTCGTTGCCAAACTTTCAGAACGGCCCCAACGTTCACTCAGCCTTCTATAAAATTGAGTACCGGGTCTTTCCCGGGAGTAAAAGGCGGTCAGAGCGTGGTGCCGACCACACCACCTCATTCTAGTGCCGAGGTCAAGGAAAGCATGGGGCTCTACCTCCATGCCGCCCAAGTGCCTTCATGGCATGTTACGGGGATACCTTTTTTATTATTATTTTAATATTATATCTGAACTGCGACCGATCACGAGCGCTGCTCATTCGGTCTCAAATTTTGTTAACACTACTGTATCTTCTTTTTATATTGCTTGTATTATTTTATTTCTATTTCTCTTGTTTGTTTTGTAATTATATTCTTTATTCCGTACATTTAAATTTAAATAAATTTAAATAAATCATGAAAATAAGTTGCATAAGGTAATGCCCCTTTACTCGTCGGCAACTTCTATGACAGTGCTATTGTGCGGGTAGTCTGAACAAGAGGTTGCAGGTAAATGAAACAAAATTCGCATCGGATCGATGTGGACGAACTAGTATTGTTTACTTCTTGGCTCCGGACCGAACTACAGTAAAACCTCTGTTATCCGTGGTAATGAAACGGGTAGGCTGAACGGTTAATCGAAAAAATCGGATAATCCATACTATAAAATATTTTCGTAAATTTAGTGAATAATACTTACACTATCGTAATTTCCTCTTTGGTCTCGTATTCAACACGCTAGGTAGTGGATCAGAAGTTCACTGATATGAGTCTGGTTGTTAATAAAGGGATTTTGGGGCAAGGAAACTCCTTGTATTGGCTGTCTGTGGAAAGAAAGGGGTAGTGGTGGTCTCCTGTTGTAGATTTACATAGTTTATACAATTTATCTTTGAATTTCATTAAATTGCACACAGCTGTGACTCCAATCTCATATTTTGAGAAGAACCATAGTGTCTCGTTCCCCAAACCACTCAGTTGTTTGCACTTTTTCATACTTAGAATAACATTTGATACCCATGGAAGACATGTTATATAGAAGTTATACAGTACAACACAAACACCAGACCAAACTGTGTAAGGGCAAAGTTTTGTAATATATATCTCTAGAAAAAATAACGTGCTAATACTGGGTGTTCATTTCAAAGTGTGTCATGACGTCACTGTTGTTGGGTCACCGATTTGAAGCGAGTTTCAGCTTATATGTTAGAGAAGTTGCCTATTATTTAAGGCGTTCTTCAATCTGAACTTGAGAAGGTGTACGGTATAACTTGAACGTCGTAGCAACAGATGGCGGTCTGTACGGTCTGTGTGCTACCATAACCTCTTTCGAACTGTGTTTTGCGCCGGCAAGTCGTACGCAAGGTATTTGTTATCATCGGTTGCGTACGGTAACATTCCACAACACAAATCAAATGCTCCGTGTCCATGTTGACCGTCGAAGTTAATGTCAACAAATACGTATGTAATCGTCTTAACCCTGTCCCCATATCCCGACAGTATGTATTTCCAAACAGTTCACATTCCTGCCACTACCGGCGTTACCGTACGTATCGGTACGTACTCTTCAGAATGAACGCCGTACTTGCTAGGCAACTTCTCTGCCTCTTAGGTTATACACCTCTGCGGAAGTGTAGGAAGATTGAATTCTCTAGGCTCATCGGCTAGCCATATGACGGCATACAGCGAGCCATGACACATTTTGAACTGAACACCCAGTATAATGTATACAGGGTGTATCTAAATTGGTGTCAGACATGTTCCTAACATCAAAACATTACAGGAAGTTCATATGAACATGGATCTGAAAATCATTTATTTCAGAGCTACAAGACAGAATTTAATGTTTCAAAAATTTCTCGAAGTGGCTTCCTCCTGCTTCAATGTATCCCCTAAGCCTGCGTTATACTCTCTGGCGTACTCTGTTGAAAATCGCTGGAGTGTTTCGTATTTGGTCAAATTCAGTTTAGATTCACTCTCTCAAAATATCAACATCAGGTATAGGAGTCGCATAAACCAGGGACTTTAAAGGTCCCCAGACGAAGAAATCCATTGGATTCAAGTGAGGCGATCGAGCAGGTCATTCAATTAATTCTCTTCAAGCAATCAATCTTTGCGGAAATTCATCATTAAAAAATTGCAACTATCAGACTTAAATGAGCTGGAGCACCATCATGTAAAAATCACATTCGTTGGATGACGTCCAGAGGCACATCATCAATTAAATTATGCAACTCATTTTGTTCTGTCGCCTCACAGAATACATTTTCTTCTCATTTATTTGCTCTACAATAAACAAACAAACAAACAATTAAAAATCAGCGGTGAATGAAGGGATAA
This sequence comes from Periplaneta americana, assembly GCF_040183065.1. Lineage (NCBI taxonomy): Eukaryota > Metazoa > Arthropoda > Insecta > Blattodea > Blattidae > Periplaneta > Periplaneta americana. Next base: position 27,073,197 of record NC_091130.1, read on the forward strand.
ACCTTTTAATAATTCCATAACGAATGATTTTCAGACCCGTGTTCATATTAACGATTTTTAATGTTTTGATGTTAGGAACTCGTCCTCGAAATATTTGACACCAATTTAGATACACCCTGTATATTCATATATTTCTGTAGCAAAAAAAAAAAAAACGCGAGGAAAAGACAGTCGGATAATCCGCCAATCGGTTAATGGGGAGACGGATAACCGGAATTCTACTGCAGTATATATTTTAAACCATGGGACCGAACTAGTAAACTTCGGCAAGTTCACACAGTTCTCCCCCGTATTTGGACTAGTTCCATAAGAATTTATCTCCTTTGCAAATCTGTCATGTTTTGTTGTCGTCGTAGCTGGTCAGTGTATTCTTAGATTTCTTTGAATGTGGTTTCTCAAACTTCCATTTCTCTGAAGGAAAACCATCAGCATACTGAACTACGTTTGAGCTTCCCATTTACTCTGTATCGTACTCAAGCTACAGTTCACGTTCTCTAGCATCAGCAATATCATCATACAGAACACAGCTGAGACGCCGGCTTCTTGATATTTAATAATTTATGTGCCTGTGTATATATTTCATTAGGCAAGAAGTCGAGAGCTCTTTTTTGTGATCCTGAGTACGTCAAGATAGGATCGGAGCGCTGTGAAGGAGATGCCTGCTATCGTTAGGACGTATCAAAGTGAATTTTATAGCTGCTGTACTGTGCAACACTGGACGCGGAAGATGATGTGAGAGCGAGAATATAAGACTACAGGTTTTAATACAACTATGAATGAAAATGATGCCAGAGTACGTTAAGCTTTACAACAAGCTGGCTTTAGGTTATGAAATGGTTGGAAAAGAGAACCAGTATAAAACACTAACAACGCAGGCAGTACAAGGGTATCTTTCCCCCCATGTTGCTAAACACGGCTTATTGTACAACAGCTTGAGATAAGAGGGATAAAGGGAGAGCGGAAAGAAACAAAGACAGAGAAAAAGAGAAAATTACAAACATGAGTAAAAAGGAGGAAGAAAAAAGAAGGCAATGAAAAATGAAGATTTTGTTAGAATAAAATAAAAGGTGGAAAGGATGGAAGGCTTAAAAGAGATGTAAAGAAGGGGAGGAAGAAAGTTAAAATAATACAAATATAAATATAAATAAAAAAGAGAGAAAGCAATGAAATATTAATATAAACATAATATAGAAGAAGATAAACAATATTAATCATTTTAAAGGTATTATTTGGAGAATAGAAAAATATTCGTATGACAGCATAATGTTATTATTTAACTAATAGAGAAAAAGAGAGAGAAAGATAAGTGGAGGAATTATAAACATCAGTAAGGAAAGAAAGAAAGAAAGAAAGAAAGAAAGAAAGAAAGAAAGAAAGAAAGACCTATTAAATGAATATAAAAATACAAATAATATAAATATAAATATAAAAAAAGAGAGAAGGTAATGAAATTATATCATATAAACATAATATACAAGAAGATAAACAATATTAATCATTTTAAAGGTATTATTTGAGGACTAGAAAAATATTCGTATGACAGCATAATGTTATTATTTAACTAATAGAGAAAAAGAGAGAGAAAGATAAGTGGAGGAATTATAAACATCAGTAAGGAAAGGGAAAGAAAGAAAGAAAGAAAGAAAGAAAGAAAGAAATACCTATTAAATGAATATAAAAATAGAACTAATATAAATATATATATAAAGAAAAAAGAGAGAAGGTAATGAATTTATATAATATAAACATAATATACAAGAAGATAAACAATATTAATCATTTTAAAGGTATTATTTGAGGACTAGAAAAATATTCGTATGACAGCATAATGTTATTATTTAACTAATAGAGAAAAAGAGAGAGAAAGATAAGTGGAGGAATTATAAACATCAGTAAGGAAAGGGAAAGAAAGAAAGAAAGAAAGAAATAAAGAAAAAAGAAAGAAAAAAAGAAAGAAAGAAAGAAAGAAAGAAATACCTATTAAATTAATATAAAATTAGAACTAATATAAATATAAATATAAAGAAAAAAGAGAGAAGGTAATGCATTTATATAATATAAACATAATATACAAGAAGATAAACAATATTAATCATTTTAAAGGTATTATTTGAGGACTAGAAAAATATTCGTATGACAGCATAATGTTATTACTTAACTAATAGAGAAAAAGAGAGAGAAAGATAAGTGGAGGAATTATAAACATCAGTAAGGAAAGGGAAAGGAAAGAAAGAAAGAAAGAAAGAAAGAAAGAAAGAAAGAAAGAAAAAAAAAAGAAAGAAAGGAAGAAAGAAAGAAAGAAAGAAAGAAAGAAAGAAAGAAAGAAAGAAAGAAAGACCTATTAAATGAATATAAAAATAGGACTAATATAAATATAAAGAAAAAAGACAGAAGGTAATGAATTTATATAATATAAACATAATATACAAGAAGATAAACAATATTAATCATTTTAAAGGTATTATTTGAGGACTAGAAAAATATTATGACAGCATAATGTTATTATTTAACTAATAGAGAAAAAGAGAGAGAAAGATAAGTGGAGGAATTATAAACATCAGTAAGGAAAGGAAAAGAAAGAAAGAAAGAATGAAAGAAGAAAAGAAAGAAAGAAATACCTATTGAATGAATATAAAGAAGAATAATCAAGGAACAAGTGTGATAACAGAAAGAAATAAAGTCGAACAGGAAGGAAGATTTGAGAGAGGAAAATAAAATATCATTAGAAAGGATGAAAGGCTTGAAATATACATAAAGGATGAGAGAAAAGTCATTAAGCAAATAAAATTAATATACACCGTGTCCCGCTTAGAGGGATCGAGAAATAAATGCACACCATTTGAAATCAGATGAAGATATTGTTTTGATATACATAAGAAAAGACGCAGAAACTGTCCAAGTTTATGCACCAATGGTTTAAAAACAGTTGCATGTTCATGCGCATGCGCACTAAAGTTTATCGTAGAAACAAGCCTGGTGCCATTCAGTAGAAGAATCCGTCATTGGACCATTCTCCTTCATCGAGGCGACACTCAAAGGGAATGTGTATCTGGACATGTGCAACGCTTATCTTGTTGATCAACTCCCCCAGGATCGGTTTTTCAGCAACATGGGGCTCCACCCCATTAATATGGAACAGTGCGTGACTTCTTGAATGCAAACTTTCCCAATAGGTTGATCTGAAGAGGAGAACCCTTGTCTGGCCACCTAGGTCACCCGACTTGACGCCCATTGACCTCTTTCTAGGGCTTTATGACAATGTTGTGTACCAACGTGGTACAGTTGACACTTTGGAAAAACTGAGACAACGCATTATAAATGCAGCTGCGCTAATCACTCCACAAATGTTATGGAACACTTGGCAGAAGGTTGAGTACCTTTTGGATGTTTTCAGGATAGCTCGAGGTGCATACATCGAGTTGCACTGACCATTCTCCGAAACTCAGAGAGGTTTTACATCAAGTTGTTACAAAGTTATGTTATAAAACCATTATTTATACTTTAAATTAGCTCTTATTTCTCGATCCATCTAAACGGTACACGCAGTATATACAGGATGTTTCAAAAATACGGGGCATAATTTCAGGTATGTATTTCCCACATGTAGATAATCAAAATAGTTCATTACAACATGTGTCCGGAAATGCTTCATTTCCGAGTTATGGCCTTCACAACATTGAAATTCACCGGAACGTTTTTCTTTCCGCAGGTCGTTGCCGTCAAAGGAGACATTAAGAGGGCACTCTGACAGTTCATTCCGAGGCGAAGGTTACATTCAGTGTTGTGTAGACGTTAGACTGTGCGACATGTATTCAAATCAAGAGCTGGCAGAGATACACTTCATGTACGGTAAGGCGGACGGCAATGCTGCGCTGGCTCGTCGTTTGTACCAGGAGAGGTACCCCCAGCGACAATGTCCAGATCGGAAGACAATTGTACGTCTCCATTACCGTCGTTGCGAGTATGGAAAATTTAACTCTCCTGGTTTGGGAAGGGGATGATCAAGATCTACAACTCCAGAAGTACAGGAGGAGATTCTGGAGGCTGTGAACATGACTCCTTCTATCAGCACACGAAGGGTAGCGTTGCAAGTCAATGTTCCTCATACGACTATCTGGAGACTATTGAAAGAGTATCAATTGTATCCTTATCATTTGCAACGTGTACAGGCCCTGTCTGAGGACATACGCAATACTCCTGGAGTTTGGGATCGTGTTCGCAGGTCAATGAGACATCGATGTGAGGTCTGTATTCAAGCAGGGGGTGGACATTTTGAACATATTCTGTAATGACAACGACCTGCGGAAAGAAAAACGTTCCGGTGAATTTCAATGTTGTGAAGGCCATAACTCGGAAATGAAGCATTTCCGGACACATGTTGTAATGAACTATTTTGATTGTCTACATGTGGGAAATACATACCTGAAATTATGCCCGTATTTTTGAAACACCCTGTATATGGTGAACCGAAAGTAATGTTATTAATTTCAGGTGTTATTCTTTAAGATATTTCAAACAAAAAAGTCTAATACAATTTTGCTCGGTTTCGCTTCCTTTTCGAGATAAAAGTTGTTTCATATGAAATATTTCATAGCGTGTTTTGGGAAAGCCATTGACTGAATTCCCAATATGCTAATCCAATTTAAGATAGCAGTGTATTAC